>NC_090023.1:24097615-24399092 GCF_037176765.1 Anolis sagrei | reverse complement strand
CGTGCCCTCAGCACCCCCCTCTACAAAATTTTCTAGATATTAAAGAGACTGCAAGCAAGTTATATGATTTTTTTCCTGTGTCTCCAAAGTTGTGAAATGACAATGCCGCTAAAGGTTCTGGGATGGACCTAGCAGCAACAGTACCCTTCAAACTCCATTAGATCCAATCCTTCAATAAATATATCAACTTGAGGATTAAGTGTAACTTGTATCATGTATGCATTATGCCAATTTTTAAATGTATAAACTGTATCAAATGTATCAAAATGTATCCAGAAGGCAGCTACTTCTGTGACCCCAGGTTGTGTAATTCCTTGGGAAAGGAGATCATTGCCAGGGTCCCTCCAGCTATTTCCCAAGCCAGATAAATATCAAAACCTTTGTGTGTATATGTAGACAGATGATCCTCTTTGTCATCAAGATCACTTTCAAAGTGATGGTACTCACCTTTAAGGCCTTGCATGGTCTGGGGCCAATGTATCTGAGGGATCGTCTCACCCCCTACCAACCCCAGAGATCCCTCCGCTCTGAGGACCAAGATCTATTGGAAGTCCCCAGTGTCAAGACCTTGCGTCTAATGGCAACCAGACACAGAGCCTTCACAGCAGTGGCGCCATCAGTCTGGAATGCTCTGCCACCTGAAGTTCGTGCCCTGCGGGACTTACCAGCTTTCCGCAGGGCATGTAAGACATACCTGTTCCGACAGGCTTTTAATGTTTGATACTGTTGTTTTTAAATTGTTTTAAATTGCTTTTAAACTTTGTTAGATTTTAGCTATCCTTGTAAGCCGCTCCGAGCCCCAGGGGAGTGGCGGCATATAAGTTTAAATAATAAATAAATAAGATGATCTCAGGATGTTAGTCAATTTAACATGAGGCTGAGAGTATGCTTCTTCTGTGGAAGAGGGATCTCAGTGAACATGAATTCATTACCTTTCTGACTCAGCATATACACCTCACCACTTCCTCCAGGTTTGCGCTCTCCCAGGGGTATCCCTGCAACAGATTGGTTCTTCAAGCTGATCAATCACCAACTTACTTCCTTCCTGCCACAGGAATCTGCTCCTGAAAATTATGACATCAGGGGAATCGCCAGGATGCAGATCCTAACCTGACTTTCTTTTAGCCAATCAGAGGAGGGAAGTCTGAATAGCTGTCACAACTGTATAAAATATCAGGTACTTTTCCGTGAATTTGTGCTTGTGAATTTTTAATCTTATTTGGCCTAATCGCAATAAATCTCTGTAGCTTTGCCTTCAGCCTGGACAGCTTGTTCCCAATCTGGACTGATCTGGTGTAGTGGAAACAAGCAGGGCACAGACTTCCTTATATGTTGTCCTAGTTGAAATCTCTACACCAGGATTCCATGGCATTGAGCCATGGTAGTTCACTGGGTTGTTGTAGGTTTTTTGGGCTTTATGACCATGATCAAGAAGCATTCTCTCCTGATTTTTCACCCGCATCTATGACAGGCATCCTCAGAGGCTGTGAGATCAAATTGCATTCATTCTATAGCATAAACTCAGCCATTTCAAATGAGATACTGGCAACATTTTTTCATATCCCTATATATGCATCCAATGATACCAGTGTAGAATAGAGCTGGGAAGAATATTTGTTTCTATTAGTTTCTCATAACTAAAGGAGATTGCTTAGTTCTTCTCTGAGTTGGTAATCCAGGGAAAGGACTAACTTCTTCCTGGGCTACTTGAACTCTTCTTTAATCATGGAGGAAGAAAATATATTTCCATGCTACAAGGACATAAATTCCAGACAACTAGGAATTCAGAGAGAGATGGCTTGTTTTATTTTGGATTCCCAGCTCACTTTGTTCCTTTAGTGTGTACAAAGAAAGAGAAATTCCTTTTTAGTGTGGTTTAGCAGGTACATCTGTCCTGTGAGATGGAAGTTCTTGCCCATTTTAGTATATGAAACACAACAGAAAATTCTGCCTGTCAAAAAGTTATTTCTCTCTCTACTTTTTGCAACCCAGAAGACGGGAATTAGTTAGACTTTATTTTTGAATAGCTTGCACTGTGTGTTTCAAGCATCCCAGGGGGAAAGAGTAGAAAACAATGACTGGATTTTCCAGTAGTAATTCAACACTGATATACTATGGTCAAGTGTAATATCTGCTTATTCGGCAGTAGGCTAGCTAGTGAATTATCAACACTGGAAGAACCTTGCTGGTCATAACATGAGGTGTTTTGCAGCTGCTGTTATAAGAAAAGCACCATCTTTAAATCAATCCAAATATATGTCTCCTGATCAAGCCTAGGCTGGCTTTTGTGCATACAGAACATCTTTGTGTTAGGAATACTGCAGACAACAAGTCCTGGCTGGGCAATCCCAGAGGATTAAAAAGCTCTACCCAGCAAAATCAATCAGACTGTAAGATAGCCCCAGAGATCTGCCAGTTGCCCAATTTTCTATTCTGAACAAATGCTAGCAAAGCTAATATTTTGAAAGAGGCTTAAACAGATCTAGGCAGTGATCCATATGGGCCAATCATCCTGCTAGGTATCAGGCTATTCTGTTTCTGAAATTCGGGGCTTGTAATGCTTTGAAATAAAGTGCTACCTTAGTACCTGTGGTTTCACCACCAACATCAGACAGAAAATGTCTTCTGGAAATTTCCTAGGTTCTCTAAGTGACTGTATGGGTTCCTTCTGCTGGAAGTTAACATAGAGTGTCACATAGAGGGCCTAGGATGATGCCTTTGAATATTCAGCAAGACTCAATGATAATTTCTGGCAAAAGTACTTCATATTGTTATGGGTAGCTAGTATTTATGGTTTCTTGTTTCCATGGTCCAGCAGCAATACCAGTTTGTCTAACTTATGTGATAAAGTCAAAAAAATCCCCATGCTTCTCTTAAGACCTTGCCTCAGTTTTAATCATCATATAAGGGCATGTATTTACTTATGTTTTTAAAACCACAATATTGCAGCTTAAATTAAGGGGACACGGGAGAAAGATGAATCAGGTTGTATTGCTCCCCACTGTTCCCAATAGTCTACCATTGTTTGCAATCCTAAATTGAGGTAAAAACATGTATGTGCTTTATTCTCTTGAAATATTATTTCAATTCTCTCCCTGATAAATCTGTTCAGGCACACAGCATGTAGAAAGACCCCTTACATTCTTTTTTTTTTTTTTGGTTTGTTTTGCAAACAGGTTGATCTTATTGTGCTCTGTTTAGATTATCACTAAAGGTCACTGATTGCTAAGTGCTCCTATTAAGTCACAGATGACATTTCTAATTACCAGGATTAATAATTATACCTGTTTTAGCAACAACCTTAAGGCATTGAAAAGACTCATCATAAACCCATAAGGGCCAAAGGACTACAACATTTAACAGGCCAGGTTCTTTTTAAAAAAGATTTCTTGGTATTACTAAGAGGTTTGGCTCAAAATCTTTTACATATCCAAATAAGGAAAGACAGTTATGAACTTTATAGGAATCCTTCAGTGTGGATTTAATTTTAAGTTTCAATATTATTTGTTTAGAAGCCCTGTTGCTTTGATCAAGGTCAGAGCAAATTTTATGGGCTTCCTAGGGGCACTTGATTGGCCACTTTGAGAACAGAGATGTGAATCCCAATTTGTTTATTTCTTACTGCATGGAAAACAACACAACTTATTTTGTTTTTCCCTTCGCATGAGGATGCCAAATAGCAGGTATTTTTCTGTTGTTTTTGGAGCAGAATTGTGCATTTTTGCCAGTACGTCTACATTTTTTCTAAGGCCCACATTACATACGGGGAGATAGGGGTGGTGGAGTGGGGAAAAGTGAAGAACAGTGGAAGGAACCACATTCTTTTGTTCCCTATTGAAAAATGAGGGTTCTTGCCTTTTTGAGCAAGTTTTAACATTGGGTGGGTTGTTTCTGTCTTTGTGGTAATTTGGCCTGTTGTGCTCTCTCACTCTTTCTCTGTTAAGAGTCACAGAGGGTGTATCTACCATCACTGTAGAATTAATGCAGTACGATACTACTTTAATTGCCATGGGTTCAATTCTCTGACATCATGGGAGCTGTAGTTTGGTGAGTACCAGCATTCTTTGGCAGAACCCTGTTAAAACTGAAACTCCCTTCACTGCCATGGGGAGAAAACCCATGAGGACTCTCACAGGTCACAAGTACCTCCCATGCAGATGCTTGCTGGATATGTTGCTTCTTGAGAGGTCACATGGGTGTCCAGCCATGTGTCCAGAAAAAGATGCAGTTACCAGCAAACCTGTGCAAGAGAGTATTTGGCATTGGATGCCAAAAGAGGTTTAGGCATGGTTCTGGGTTGTACTGGGGCAGTTCCAGAGCAGTTTACCTTAGAATATTGGGGTGAGTATAAGCATGACCTGAGAGTGCAAATCATAGATTTCTTTGTGACATATATGTACTCCTCAGTTGCAAATGTTCTTTCCTGAGTTATTTCATCGGGGAGTGGTATGTGTGTGGATCCCAGCTGTTTTCTTGATATGTGAAACACAGCACAGATGATACCATAGTCCTATGAACTCCCCATATTTTATTTATTATTTATTTTATTTTATTTAGTACACTTGTATACCGCTAATATCTCAGCCTAAAACGGCGACTCATTGCGGTTTACAACATTTAAAAACAACAATAATTCCGATTAAAAATATAAAACACATACATATACAATACACAGTATTGGGCCACCAATACAGACCAATGCATCTCTTAATTAAAATCATAATCCAATTTCGTTGTCTATGATTGCCAGTCCTTGATCAAAAACTTCATCGCATCGGATTAGCCAAATGCTTGCTCAAACATCCATGTTTTCAGTTTTTTCCGAAATGCCATCAGCGAGGTGGCTGATCTTATCTCTATAGGGAGGGCATTCCAAAGCCGCGGGGCCACCACAGAAAAGGCCCTGTCTCTCGTTCCCGCGAGCCGCACCTGTGAAGCAGGCGGGATGGAGAGAAGGGCCTCTCCCAAAGATCTTAGGGTCCTGGTGGGCTGATAGGCCGAGATAATTTCGGATAGATATGTAGGGCCAGAACCGTTTAGGGCTTTAAAGGCCAAAGCCAGCACTTTGAATTGGGCCCGGTAGCTAATCGGTAGCCAGTGGAGCTGGTACAGCAGAGGAGTTGTATGCTCCCTGCGCCCTGCTCCTGTTAATACCATGGCTGCCGCCCGTTGGACTAGTTGGAGCTTCCGGGCCGTCTTCAAAGGCAACCCCACGTAGAGAGCGTTGCAGTAGTCAAGGCGGGATGTAACCAGAGCGTGGACTACCGTGGCCAAGTCAGACTTCCCAAGGTACGGTCGCAGTTGGCGCACGAGTCTTAACTGTGCGAATGCTCCCCTGGTCACCGGCGAAACCTGGGGATCCAGGCTCAGCGATGAGTCCAGGATCACACCCAAACTGCGAACCTGTGTCTTCAGGGGGAGTGCGACCCCGTCTAACACAGGCTGTAACCCTATACCCTGTTCGGCCCTGCGACTGACCAGGAGTACCTCTGTCTTGTCTGGATTCAATTTCAATTTGTTCGCCCCCATCCAGACCGTCACAGCGGCCAAGCACCGGTTCAGGACCTCGACAGCCTCCTTAGTAGCAGGTGGGAAGGAGTGACAGAGTTGGACATCATCTGCGTACAGATGACACCGCACCCCGAAACTCCGGATGATCTCGCCCAGCGGTTTCATGTAGATGTTAAACAACATGGGGGATAGTATTGAACCCTGAGGAACCCCACAAAACAAAGGTTGTGGGGTAGAACAGGAGTCCCCCAGTAACACCTTCTGAGACCGGCCCTCGAGGAATGAGCGGAGCCACTGCAGAACAGTACCTCCAAGACCCATTCCCGCGAGGCGTCCCAGAAGGATACCGTGGTCGACGGTATCGAAGGCCGCTGAGAGGTCGAGTAGCACCAACAGGGACACACTCCCCCTGTCGAGCTCCCGACAGAGATCATCCACTAAGGCGACCAAGGCTGTCTCGGTACCATGCCCCGGCCTAAAGCCAGACTGTGCCGGATCCAGATAATCCGTGTCTACCAAGAATGCCTGGAGTTGTAAGGCCACCACACGTTCCATGACTTTGCCCAAAAAGGGGAGATTGGAAACAGGCCGATAGTTAACCAATTGAGTGGGGTCCAGTGATGGTTTCTTCAACAGCGGTTTTATCACAGCTTGCTTTAAGCTGGCTGGAAATATGCCTTCCCGGAGGGAGGCATTAACCACCACCTTAACCCACTCGGCCAATCCCCCTCTGGCCTCCTTTAGAAGCCAGGATGGGCAGGGGTCTAGGATGCATGTGGTAGGTCTCATTCCTCCAAGCACCTTGTCCACATCCTCGGTTTGAACTAATTGAAATGAATCCATCAAAATTGGACAAGCAGATGCTCGTGTTACATCCTCAGAGACTGCCATTAATATGGTGTCCAGTCCAGAGCGGATCAAAGCGACTTTGTCTGCAAAGAACTGAGCAAAGGCTTCACAGCGAGCTGCCGAGTCATCAGGGCACCCATCCTGAGTGGTGGGTTTTAACAGGCCTCTGACAACTCGGAACAGTTCGGCCGGACGGTTCTTTGCAGACGCAATAGTGGCCGCAAAGAAAGTTTTCTTTGCGGCTCTTATTGCCGCGGCGTATGACCTTAAAAAGGACACAAACCGTGTTCTATTTGGCTCGTTCGGATCCGAACGCCACACGCCCTCTAGTTCCCTCTTCTTTCGCTTCAACGCTGCCAGCTCCTCAGTAAACCAAGGGGCAGGTTTAGTTCGGCTACTTGAGAGGGGACGTTCTGGAGCGATCGTGTCTATTGCCCTAGTCATCTCCCCATTCCAGAGAGCGACCAGGGCATCAACAGGATCACCAACCGAGGTGGCGGGAAATTCCCCAAGAGCCATCAGGAATCCCTCCGGATCCATAAGCCTCCTGGGGCGGACCAATTTAATAGGTCCTCCACCTCTGCGGAGGTAAGGGGGTGCAGTAAGTCTAAAGCTGACCAGGTGGTGGTCGGTCCATGGCAACGGGGAGATGGATAACTCCTCAACACCGCCGCCTTCCTCCCATCCCTGACAGAAAACCAAGTCCAATGTATGTCCAGTGCTGTGGGTGGGGCCAGATACTTGTTGGGACAGCCCCATGGTCGCCATGGTAGACATGAAGTCCTGAGCCGCTCCCGTTAGGGCAGCCTCGGCGTGGACATTGAAGTCCCCCAGCACAAGCAGCCGTTGGGACTCCAATGCCAGGTCCGAGACCACCCCCGCTAGCTCAGGTAGGGAGACTGTAGTGCAGCGAGGTGGACGGTACACTAGCAGAATCCCTAATCTGTCCCGGTCACCCACCCTCAGGTGGACGCATTCAAAATTTGTTGACTGCGGGATGGGGGTCCTGGTCAGAAGAATGGAATCTCTGTAGACCACTGCAACCCCGCCTCCCCGCCCTCCGGATCTCGGTTGGTGCTGCACAGAGAACCCGGGTGGACAAAGCTGGGTCAAATTTACACCTCCCGCTTCGTCCAGCCAGGTCTCTGTGATGCACGCCAGATCTGCCTGTTCATCCAGGATTAAATCTTGGATGAAAGTTGTTTTGCCATTGACAGATCTGGCGTTCAACAGCACCACTTTCAATCCTGAGGGACCGCCGACCTGGTTACACCTACTTACTGTATCAGGAGACCGATTTGGAATTACTAATGTTGTTCCACGTTCCCTAGGCCGAATTAAAGGTCTCCCTTTCCCGTATCTCCCCTTCCCCACCACGACTTCTATGGGGGCTCCTCGGTTAACGGAAGCCTCTCCCTCCTCCATGATGCATTCAACACCTATAATAACAACCCAAGGATCATTGTAGATTGTTTGACATATTACAGTTCCAGTTTGCCATGGCTTTGTCTTCCAAGCGTTTCCCGTTCCTATTATATTATATTCGGGTCCCCCTGAGCTACTCCATTCCCTCTGACCCACATATACAATTAGCAACCAAATTAACAGGTGCCAAGGAGTGGATAATGACATGAGTAACAGTTGTTAAGCACAGTCAAGGGTTGGTTAAGGCTCTTGGAGTACAGATGGAGACTTATGTCAACACACACGATAGAATAACAATTAAAATGCGGTGGCTTGACAATTAACCCCGAAGTGTTTAAATAAAGTGCGTCATGGAGGCCTAATTCAATGCTAGATGTATCGAATCAGTTAAAGTGCTAGAGTTGGTTAAAGTGCCACAGAAAAAGTAATTTAAAGTGCAATGGCATAAAGTGCTAAGATCACGCAATTAATGGAATGCTCCGCATACCCAACTGAACTTAGACAGCACAGTTGAGAAGGTGGTCATACAATCAGGGTTAGTTAGCACCATCAGAAGAGGTCAGCACAATTAAGATGATCAACACAGTTTACGATAGTGGTCAATACAATCAGAGATGATTAGCACACTCGAAAAATGGATTACAAGGTCAAAAGGATCAGCACAACAGACGGGTTAACAACGAACAGCACAGTTTGTCCAGGATTGGATCAGCGAGATGCAAGGTGGCAGTAATTTGGTCACAGGTGGCCGACTCAGTCTTCCGGAGGTGGTGGGCTCTAAGTTAACGGCCGCGATGGTGGGCGGCTCGCGCCTGATGGCGGGCAGACCACCCCTCCCCCCCTCACAGGATGACAATACTCGGCCGAGAGTTTTAGTAATCAACACAAGAATATAGGAGTCTCAATAGTCGGTCGGCACAGGGCTGCTGTAGGTACTCTTCCTAAGGCAAACTTGCCAGTAACAGGAGGTTGGAGAATGCAGTCAGCCAACCAGATGGAAATAATACAACTCGGTCAACATAAACTCGGTCGGCACAAATAGTCAGTCAGCCAGATGGAAATAATATAGCTCGGTCAACACAAACTTGGTCAGCACAAATAGTCAACCAGATAGTACAACACAGACTCGGTCAACACAGTCACACAGCCTGATGATGACAACACAGTTCAATCAAAACAGGGCCGACTCAAGCCGGAGCCGATAAAGGCCGAACTGAACTAGCAGAGGGCCGGTGCGATGGAGGACGGGGGTCTCAAAGGTCGGGGGACGGGGGGTCTCAAAGGGCGTCAGGACGCCGGAAAATACCGGAGTTGCAGCTGCGGGCGCCTCACTGCAGACGGGCCGTGGAGCAGGCCGGACCACGCATTGGCCCCGGCTGCGACAGATGGAGGATCGCGGCCTGCCTCCCCTGGAAGACCAGGCGCGGCCGCGCGGCAGCAGGGACGCCGAGGTCGCGGCAGCTCGGCGCAGCAGGGCTTTTTGTATTCACAAAAAGCAGCTACACATAACAAAATATCTTTTGTTATGAGTTGCCTAAGGCTGAAAAGGGTGGTATACAAATATAGTAAGTAAATAAATAAATGTGTTGAGGCAGTAGCCTTGTTGGAAGAGGATAGTTGTGACTGAAAGTTGGGGTTTGGTGGACAGGTATTTTCATCCTGCTTGCCAGAGTTTCAAAGAACCTAATCCTGTTCCAAGATCTGCTAAGTATTAAAGTTGCAAGAGCCCTTTCCCATATCCAATTTGTCAGCCTGGTCCATAGGATATTTTCTACAGGGCTAGTTTTGTTATGCCCTAGATCAGTGGTTCCCAATTTTTGGTCCTCCAGGTTTTGGGACTTCAGTTCCTAGAAGCCTCAGCCAGCTTGATCAACTATCATGAATTTTGGAAGTTGATGTCTAAAACACCCAGAGGACTAAAGTTGGGAAACACTGCCCTAGATGGTAATGCAATCCAGAAAAATGGAGACTCTGTTCAAAATTTTCTAATCTAGCAGAATCACCAGAATGCAAAATTTGCTAGCACAATATATTGTAGTATCCATTTTCCTGACATAATGTTATTGTCCCTGAAAGAGAAGCATTTGCTGAAGGGGACACATCTGGACTGTAAGCAATGAATGAACAGCAGCTTCTTGAATTATAAATTGACTGTCTAGAGAGGCCCATAGGCTATCTTTAAAGTCTGCTGTAAGCACTTTTAGATTTTCTAGAACAAGAGCATAAGGAAGCCATTAGCTGTGGCTGACTGGATTGCAATAGCAGCAAAATGGGACATGGCTACAAAATTTACTGAATCCAAAACAAATTGCTCATTCCAAACATGTCCTTAATGGAAACCCGAAGAAGTCATTTGGCCTACAATCCTCTGGCTGCTAATAGCTTGGATGTCCTCCCAGCCTTGAACTGTTTCAAAGTATAAATCAAGAAGAAACATAGACTCATCACACAGGTGAATTCATGCTGAAATCTAGACTCACTGGAGCATATTGTCTTCCTCAGAGTTAATCTGCTTACGGCTGATTTAAAACACCCATCTTAATACAGGAAGAGCACCTAGTCTTAATGTTAAGACAAGATCATTCTTCTTTAGTCTTCATAATGCATCATTTTTATTGTGTGGAAGGAGAACCAACAGTTGACTTCAGAAAGTGATATAGATATGGGCGTAGATGTACATATAGAAATGAGAGTGCTTGTCAATGAACAGTCTATATCTAATTTTTGTTTTGCGTATTTTAATATGTATTTTATGAAAATATGTTTTTAATACGTGCATCCTACTGAGTGTTTTAAATGGTTATGCATTTTGATTATGCATTTTAATAATGTTGTTACTTGACTTGAGCCGTAAAGACAGGTGGGTAAGAAATAAAATTATTCTTATTGTTGTTATTGTTATTATTATTTAGAACACAAGAAGATTAGTCCAAAGCAGACACTCTGTTGAATTGGATCACACGTCTGAGTTTCTGGGCAGAGTTTCTGGGATGAGGTGGGCAAACCATGCATATAGTAGTTACTTCTTTTGGCACACAACAATACATTTTCCACCCCTAGCCTAAGATGTTTGGGAGCCCTATAGCGTTCCTTGGCTAATTGATAGATAGGTGGATCTCTATCCTGATTAAAGTTGCATCACCTTCCACAGTAGCTTGCAGACATTACTTTTGCAGCTTATTGTTGTGAATTGCCATCCAGTCAGTTTCAAGTTTCAATTACCTTATAAATAAGAAAGCTAAAAAAAAAATCACTCCCCCATGTACAACCCAACTGAGATCCTGCAAGTCCAGGTCTGTAACATCCCTGATTAAGCACTATTTTTCATAGTGATGAGATTATGTTCTATTGGGTTGTTGTAGGTTTTTTTGGGCTATATGGCCATGGTCTAGAGGCATTCTCTCCTGACGTTTCACCTGCATCTATGGCAAGCATCCTCAAAGGTAGTGAGGTCTGTTGGAACTAGGGAAAAGTGTTTATATATCTGTGGAATGGCTAGGGTGGGACAAAGGATTCTTGCCTACTGGAGCTAGGTGTGAATGTTTCCAGAAAGTACACATCTTTAGCATTTCTAGGTCCTCCAGCATGACTCTGTAGAACTATATCACAGAAACCTGCTGGAGAACCTAGAAATGTTTTTAGACATGAATAAGTAAAACTACACATACCAATCCTTTGGAAACAAGTGTCATGCTGTATTTTGAGGTAGGCAATGGCAAACCATCTCTGAGATTTCTTTGCTTAACAATATTTTATAAATTCAAGAGGCCATCATAAGTCAAATGTCAAGGTGATTTGAAGGCACACATGTACACAACACTAATCATGTTACAACATTAACAAAAAATGTCTGTATGCAATTCAAATATATAATAAATTCTACAGTAAGAAAAAGTTTGTGTCTGTCACTAAACCTTTGATGTCAATGGTCTTTTTAAAACTATGTCTAGTGAAATAGAAAATGCAGCTCTGTACTAATGCATATTAACAAAGGAGATACCTACTGTGCAATCTCACAAAAAACTATACGCTTATTTGCATTTGTGGAATAAGAGAATTTTTTAAAATGTAGTTGGAAAAAAAGTGAGATTCAGTAAGCTATTATCAGGGGCTCAGTTCCATTAGTTTGCACTAACCTCCTAGGGACTGTATGTATGTATGCATTTTATTTGTTTATTTGTTTATATATAGATGTCTGCCTTCCTTATTGTCACAACAATTAAAATCAGACAGCAGTAGAACCGTACTATTGAATACAGTGCATATAGTACAGTATAATGGAGGGACACATAATTGTTGGTCTTTAAAAAAGAAATCCCTTGAAAATGTTTAAAAAATCTTTGCTCAGAAAAGCAAAAAGGGTCCCTGCATAATAATGAATAGCATCCAGTTGTGTAATCCCATTCATAGCAGACTCCTTGACTCAGTTGTTGAATGTTGGTCCTGTACACAGGTAAATCCAATTAATTCAAGACTAACAATAGAATTTCAGTCCATACCAAAACAGACACTAAGAGATACTAACTAAGGGAGGCAGCAAAAGGGGAGGCCATTCAAGTTTCAGGCTTTGTTCAAACATAAAAGACAACCTTTTCCATATTTTATCTGCTGTTTACCATTCCATACAGCAAACATATTTTAGTTCATGAAGTATAGAATCATAGAGTTGAAAGGGACTCTATAGGTCATCAGGCCCAACCTTCTGCTTAATACAGAATCTTCAACAGGAAATCCCCAGCAGGTAGCTATCTAGCCTCTTTTTGAAGACATTGAGAGAAAGAGACTCCATCACCTCTCTAGGAAATTGTTTCCATTACAAATTGCTCTCACTGTCAAGAACTTCCTACTGTTCAACTGAAAACTATCACTTTATTACCTAAAACCTCACTTAGTTCTACCTTTGTGGCATCTCTTGAAGTATTTCAAGAGTGTGATCATATCACCTTCTCTTCACCATATGGCCAGCTCCTTCAAGCTCTTCTCATGTTTTGTTCTCCATACACCTTATCATCCTCATTGCCCTTCTCTGAACATGCCAACTTGTCTATATCCTTTTTAAAAATGTAGACAGTACTCCAAATGAGGCCTGGCCAGTGTAGAATATTTGGGAACAATTTCCTCAACTTATTGCACCCTGTTTTCTAGTTTATCAAGATCCTTTTGGAAACTTCAAATGTGTTAGTTACCCCTACTTCCAGCTTTTGTATAATCTGAAAATGTGGTAAGAATTCCCTCCACCCTATCATCTAAATCAGTGGTTCTCAACCTTATTTATGACATGACCCCTTAATAAAGTTCCTCATGTTGTGGTGGCCCCCAACCATAAAATTATTTTTGTTGCTACTTCATAACTGTAATTTTGCTACTGTAATGTAAATATCTGATCTTCAGGATGTATTTTTATTCACTAGACCAAATTTGGCTTAAATACCTGATATGTCCAAATTTGAATCCTGGTGGAGTTGGGAGGGATTGATTTTGTCATTTGGGAGTTGCAGTTGCTGGGATTTATAATCTGCCTACAATCAAAGAGAATTCTGAACTGCATCATCTCCCGCAGTTCAGGGCTCCATAGTCACCTATGGACCCACTTTGGATGATTATCCTACTCGGACAACGAGGGATCGCCTAAGTAAGTAAGTACTTCCTTTGTCCTCCCCCCTCCCCGCTGCAGTATTGTGGTCAGATTGAATGACCTATAGTTTTCCAAAAAATATTTTGCCTTTTTTGAAGAGTAGGACAATGCTTGCTTGTCTCATCACCCATTCTCCAGGATATGTAAAAAGAATGATAGCAAATGGTTGTACAAGTACGTTAGCAAGTTACTTCAATACTCTGGGATATAGTTCAGGTGCGGGAAATTTCCATAAAATTAACAAATTCAAGAGAACTCAAAACTTCTATGCGTTGGTAATTTACAGCCTATTGCAAGGTGAACAACTATTCTCCAGTCCCTGCTATAGAACCCTTTCCTGAATATTTTGGTATCACATGGAGGAAATGTGCTATGCATACTCTGCAGCATTGGCTTGTTTTTAGGGAAAGTCCCTAATAACAGGATATATCAATAGCACAGAAGCAAGGATTTCAGGGGATTAGCACATACAAACCCATATCAGGATTCCCCTTCAAACCTTATTTTTTCTGAGTTTTGTAACTTTACCCCAAAAGTGAATTCAATTACTATATAAAAGTGTCTAGTCTTTATGTAGATTTGGGAGGTATGAATTGGGTAAGTTGATATGCAAAGACAGGCAGACAAATGACAGTGTGCTGGAAGAAACAAAGACCACCAGCATTAAAGTGATGCTCCTATGCCATCAATTTCACTGGACTGGTCATGCTGTCTGAATGTCTGATCACCACCTCCCAAAGTAGTTTGTATACTCCCAACTCAAGAACGGAAAATGGAATGTTGGTGGACAGGAAATTTAAAGATGGTTGTAAAGCTAACCTTAAAAACTGTGGCATAGACATCAAGAACTGGGAAGCCCTGGCCTTTGGATGCTCTAGCTGGATGTCAGTTGTGACCAGCAGTGCTGTGGAATTTGAAGAGGCATGAATGGAGGGTGAACAGGAGAAACGAGCCATGAGGAAGGCACGTCAAGCCAACTCTGACCACCACTGCCTTCCACCTCGAAACCGATGCCCTCAATGTGGAAGAACACGCAGATCAAGAATAGGGCTCCACAGTAATCTATGTATCCACTACCAAGGCACTACACTTGGAAGGCCATAATACTCAGACAGTGTGGGATTGCCTAAGTAAGTAGATTAAACATAATCTAAGCAAGCATCTACTCCTGCTCTTGTCCTATACTCCTGACTTATCACTGCTACATGTAGATATGAATAGACTTTGCATGTTCATATTATTGGACACAATGTCCTCCTGACTCCATTGCTAATACTTTAGCCGTCTATGTTTGGCTAGTAAATAATGTAACCTAAATGCACAACATTGCTTTGTGTCCTCTGCCTCCCCCTTTCCTCAAATCTGGTCATTCTCTAACTCATGACTGGAAGAACTTTCATTCAAGAAACAAATGTTTGAGGAAAACAGTAAAGGTTTATTTTATAATCTAAAGGCTGTAAGAGGGGAAGGTTTGATTTTGCACGAAACAAAAATAATTTACTTAGCTTTTACTAAGCAAAATTTTAAAGAACCAAAAAAAATGTGCAAATAATGAGCTGGATAACTGTTGGCCTTAATATGCATATTTATCAGTCTCAATTATGTAGGCAGCCTGCCAGGTTTAAACTTAGTTCTGTCATTCATATTCCCCTGTGCAGATGAATAGGCTATGTTTGTTACAGCTGAATCCATTTAAATGTTTCACTCCTCTTTCAACACAAATTTCACTTTAATGTAGAAGATGCTGATCCATATTCCACATCACACATAATATGTGCTAAAAATCCATTATCTGAAGAATGATGAAGAAACTGTTTTGATCAGATAGAACAGTTGAAGGTCAGGTTGAAATAGATGTATGGCATTAACCGTGCGTGATTGAGCATGGTTCCAGTATGTATCATAGCAGGACGGCTTTCATACTAATGTTTCATAGACTGAAAACACACTGTATAATGAAGAGTGGACACAAAACAAAGGATAATACAGCAACACACCTTGTGGCCTATTTTGTACAGATGTACTCTCAATGGCCGAATCTAATAATAATAACAATAATTTTTTTTTTCATGTCAGGAGTGACTTGAATAATTGCAAGTCGCTTTTGGTAGAATTGGCTGTCTACAAGGACATTGCACAGGGGACACCCAGATATTTTGATGTTTTATCATCCCTGTGGGAGGCTTCTCTCATGTCCCTGCATGGAGAGCTGGAGCTGGCAGAGGGAGCTCATCCACTTTCTTCCCATATTCGAACCTCCAACCTGTCGGTCTTCAGTCCTGCCGGCACAAAGGTTTAACCCACTGCACCACTTGGGGCTCCAATAATAATAATAACAATAATATTAATAATAATAACTTTATTAATATCCCACCACCACCTCCGAAGAAGGGACTCAGGGCAGCTTACATGGCAACAGAAGTGCCCATTGATGTGGTGTTGCCCACATCAATGAGCAACACCAAACAACATATGCATGGTTATAATCTATTTGGGACTCATATGTGTATTAACAAGTACAGTACAATGCATTGTAGTGGAAATATCTAGATAAACTCCAGTACATCAGGCATCAGGGAACATCTTAAATGAAGTATTATGTGCATGATTGTGGAATTTTTCCAGTTTCCCACTGTGAGGTGAGCTCACCTAAGGAGACAATGCTGGCAGGAAAACCCCAGTTCTGCCAGCAAAAGACCCCCAACTCCTTTGGGGATCCAAAGGATGGAAATTGCTAGACACAAACAGCTCATGATTAAGGTCTCTTCCACACAGCTGAATACAATCCCACATTGTCTGCTTTTAACTGGGATATATGGCAGTGTGAACTCTGATATTCCAGTTCAAAGCAGATATTGTGGGTTAATCTGCCTTGCTATTCTGAGTTATATGACTGTGTGGAAGAGACCTGGATCTGTGTGTCTTATATTGAATTGTTCAGATTTGCATTATCACCTTATTGTCTCCAAGGCTTACCTCTTTGTGTAGAGTACACATACAATCTTACATTGGACTAGTTTGCATATTGCCTCAGTCCATTTCACCAGTCCAGCCCTTTCTCTGGGAGAAGATTCTCCAAATGGCTCCAACTTCAAACAGACAAATAATAGCTGTTTATTTTTCCCACCACGAAGAAGACTCCATCCATCTCTAACATCAATGGGATTCCCCGGTCAACAAAGCTGGCTGGTTTCTGGCCAATTAGGGAAGGGCTTAGGGACTTTGAAAGAGGATAAAATGTTTTGCACTGTACTGCATAGTTACACCTGATTCATTTTGAGTGGTGACTCTGTATCAGACATCCTTTCAGGCCTGAAAGTATTAAAAACCTCTGTTCTTGCAACTTTGAAACCCCAATTTGCATGTTAATCTGATTTAAATGTAGCAGTCGAGTTGTGCATCGGATCCACATCCTGCCCCTTTGGTGGGCAGCTGAATCTCAGCTTTGGGTATGCTAAATTGTTTGGGAGCAATTTTCTAATGTTTAGTGGCACTGGGAAAGAGAAAGTCATCTAAAACTGAACTCATTTTTTAAGAAAATAAGGGTTGCAGAATAAGATTGAGAGAGGCAATGGATAATTCTGTGCACACTCATGTTTGTTGGGGTGAAAATTTTATCCTGTAATTTTTTTTCAAAACATGTTTAGATTGTTGACTTCAAGCTGTAAAACAACACTGCCCTTTCCATCTCTTCAGGTGTGATTACAGAGCTGTGGTGTCACAGAGCCCCTGAAGCAAGGCCGCCAGGTTATCATATTTAACAAAATTCAAGATTAACAGCTTGTCTTCTTTGGCCCAGAACCTCTCTGAAAATGGAAGGCTGGTTGTCTTCATGATGTACAGTTACCTCTAGTGATTATCCCAGGGTTTTTGTTGTTGTTGTTGTTGTTGTTGTTTTAAACCTTTTTTGGTACACTTTAGATAAAATTGAGGATTACTCCAGAGTTTGCTTTATTTTTACCCTGAATTTAGGTAATTTTAAATGAATGTCTTAATAATTAATGTTGTAATCAACTGTTTTAACTGTAATTGTTATTTATAAATCTGTTTGATGGCATCAAATGGTTGCCTGCTGTAAACTGCCCTGAGTCCTGTTCTGAAGAAGCGGATTTTAGCCAGGTCCAGTGCAAAAGACACACAGGCAAGAGGAAAAAGGAACAGAAAAACTTTACTCTTATCAGCAGAGGCAAAACATAAACTTGCAGTGTTGCATACAAAGTGAAACAGTGCAGCAAACTTACATAGTCCTTGTAAGTAACACAGAATAAGGAATCTTCATCTTCATTCAAATGAGAGAGCAAAACATAAACCTTGAGTAAATAGCTATTCCACCATAGCAAAGAGCATCACTGTTAGAATATACCAGCATTACAGCATATTGCTTCTCCAAACTGTATTCTAAAATCCATACAGTTATACCCCACTGGGTGTGACCTAAACATGCTGGCTGACCTACATTACCAGCTGCACACAATAATTAACATCATAAGGTTTTTCTTTAACACACACACTTGATCCTACTATGACTTACTGTAACAAGTCCTCCCTCAGGGGTGAGAAGGATGGGATATAAATATGTGAAATAAATAAATATATATATCCTTTAAATCAATTTATACTGTGTATAACTTATAGTTCTAATGTGATGTTTTATTAACTGTATTTTTTTAAATATATATATATTGTTAGGATTTTAGCTTATGCCTTTTGTGAGATACTTTTCATTCCACTCTGGTGGCATATAAATCAAATAAAAAAATACACACACGATGATGGGATTTCTAGGGGCCCTTCCACACAGTCCTATATCCCAGAATATCAAGGGAGAAAATCCCACATTATCTGAGTGTGGACTCAGATAACCCAGTTCAAAGCAGATATTGTGGGATTTTCTGCCTTGATATTCTGGGATATAGGACTGTGTGAAAGGGCTCGGGATCAGAGACTCCACATGATAACTCTGTCCTTCAGCTTTTCTAAGGCAGAAAATCTCACATTATCTGAGTGTGGACTCAGATAACCCAGTTTAAAACAGATAATGTGGGATTTTCTGCCTTGATATTCTGGGATATAGGGCTGTGTGGAAGGTTCCAGGGTTCACTCTCATATTGTGGGATTTTCTGCCTTGATATCCTGGGATATAGGGGCTGTGTTGTCTTATTGCTTCTTCCACATTAATATTTTGATTGGCAATTCTATGAAGCAGTCCAGAAACTCTCGACCCTGAACCTTAAAGGAGAAACGCACCATTTCCTCTGTATTACTGTGATGGATTTCAACACAAACAGGACCATGCCTTGAAGGGCACTTTATTGTTTAATAGTTTAAATTTATTTGTTTTCCTTCTCTAGATGAACTTGTAGTTTGGAGTTGTTCTCTCAAGGACAATGTTCTTTCGTTAGGCATCCATGTCATGATGTTTGACAGTCCCCATAAACCTCATTTATGAACCAGAGGCTGAATCTGGAGTGATATATAAATACCACTATGAATTATGTCCATATGATAAATGACATATGCTTAATATATCACCCCATTTCAAAACTTTCTAGTGCTTTATCTCTCTCTCTCTCATCCTCCCCTAGGAGCATGAATTTAATATCCTTTCAGATGCCCCAAAGCAGGTATCTAGGTAATCTGTAACCAAACTCTGGAAACAGAATCCATAATTATGATACAAAGCAAATGCTGTTTGAAAGTTGCAATGAACAACTCATTTATTATAGTATAAGATTTTATAGACTGGAATCCACTTCATCAAATATTTGACATGGCACAGGTATGTGTGCAGATGTAGAGGATATGCGAGCAATGAAAGCAGAAGGTACAGAAAAGCAGAAAGACATACAACCTACAACAATTATATTAAAATTAAGTAAAATGGTTTCAGTAATCACTCGCAAAGCAGAGTTTATGATCCTGGCACTTGTACTACAACATCATTTTGTCTTGATTTCTTCTTCCCCTGCTGCAATAACCTTGGTGAGATTTTAAAATTCTTGTAGATTTCCCAAAGTGAAAAGCTAGAGAGGGTTTCTCGTGTATCTTTAATGATTATGTATGTCTTTGTGTGATATGTGATGTTATTTTATGTGATGAGTTAAATAATGTTTAATGTTTTATCAAGTGAGGGTCAAATTTGAAGTTTTTCTACTGTTTTTCCTCAATGGTATTGAATTGTTGCCAACACTGTGAACTACTCAGGGTCCCCTTTGAGGTTAAGAAAGGTGGCATATAAATACCGCAAATAAATAAATAAATAAATAAAATAATAAATAAATTATGTAAAATAGGAGGCTTTTAAACAGAGGCTAGATGGCCATCTGTCAGGGGTGATTTGAATGCAATATTCCTGCTTCTTGGCAGGGGGTTGGACTGGATGGCCCATGAGGTCTCTTCCAACTCTTTGATTCTATGATTCTATGGTTCTAACCACTCTATCTGGCTTCTTGTATTTTATGAATTCCTGAGAGTATTCTTACTGCGTGCGAAATGCCTGGATACTGTGGGCTTGAGTGACAAAGCATTCAATAGCATTCCACGTTCATGGGTTCCCCTCTCAAATTCTATTTTCTATGGAGAAATGTCGGTTTGGTGTCACATAGCTCCCCCCCCCCACACACACACACCAAAATAAAAACAGTTTAGGTTTAATACGGCGGGTAGGTTGCCATATTATACTTCCCTTTTTTGCTTCTATGGTAACACTCACACAGCTTTTTATGACAACAAAATGGGAAGGGCTATATGTTGTGAAAGTTGGTATGCTCAGAGAATTCAAACTAGTAAGTGAAATTTTGCAGTACATGTTCTAAGATTTGTTTTCTGCTCCCCTTTTCTGCAAAAGTATGATAGCTGGGACCCTACGAACCCTACACTAGTTGCGCAACACGCGTCAGAATTAATAAAGGGAAGTCTGCTTGGACTGTTCCCAGCTGGTGGGGCTGCTTTTATCAAAGGGTGGAAAGTGTGCTGGTGGCCGGGGAAGGTTTCTACAAGGCCCTAGTGTGAACAGAGCGGCAGGAACCAGATTCCCCCCGCTTCCTCTCTTCTTCTGCTTTCCCCCGCTCACTTTCTAACAGTGGAGGAGCCGGTGCTCCGGGAGGGCAGGATGTGTGAGCCATAGACCCCCTCCTCCTCCCTCCCTTGCAGCTGCGTCTCTCACTCGCTGCTCTGTCTTGCGCACATCTTCCTTCATGAATTCTGACCCGTGGTGCACAACCAGCATAGGGTCCCAGCTATCATACTTTTGCCTTATACTCCTAAGTACCTAATACGGATATTGTGCAAATTATTCTAATTTTACAAGTTAAACTGATTTGCATTCTAATTGTGCAAATTAGAGGCATTAATTGTTCTATTTTTCTCTCTCATTGTATTTAAATGCCATACCTTTTAATACAAGTGGAACACTTTGCAGATAAAACAGGAAAATGCTGAATTTTTTAAAGGGTAAAGAAATACTCTGACCTGTTCAGCTGTATAATCTTTTTGCATAAAATCACAGAAGGAAAGACTAGGCAGCATGACATGAGATGCTTCTATCCTTTTAAGACTTTTTTTTTCTCATCCAAAAGGTTTCCCCCTATTCCAGCTGCTTTTCTCGCCCATGGGAGTTGTGTCTTTCCTTCTACAGCTCATGGGAATAAAATGTATACTGGAGGTGATTTCACTGAAAGCAAAATCTCAGAGAAAAAAGGATTGAGTGCCCTTGTCCTTTTGCTCTGTTTTGATCTCCTTTACCTGCAAGTGTCTTTTCATGTATTTTGAAAAGGTGATAACCTATCTCCCGTTGTCTCCTCCAGTTTGGCTAAGGGCCAGAAGAACCATGTGGGGTCAGTGAGGACAACAGTAGCAGTTGGATGAAAACAGCTCTGAAAACTGGTGCCAAAGAGATCAATTTACAGGTCATTGGCAGGGAAACAGATCCTCCAATTGTTGTCATGGTAACACTCGCACAGCTTTTTATGACAACAAAATGGGAAGGGGTATATGTTGTGAAAGTTGGTAGGCTCAGAGAATTCAAACTAGTAAGTGAAATTTTGCGGTACATATTCTAAGATTTGTTTTTTGCTCCCCTTTTTTGCTTCCTTACTTTGATTTCTTTTTTCCCTCCTTTTTGTGTTGGAGCAAAGGATATTCATTTTAAAGGATGTACATGGAGAAAGGATAGTAAGATAAATACAAGTTAAATGTAACTGAGTTCAAAAACATGAGGATAATTCCCTCCTAGGGCAGTTTTACATGAGCACACTATCCTGGGACCAATCCAGAGTGCCAAACTTTAGTTGGGCCCCAGAATAGTTCTTACTACCAGTACTTGGGCTCCTACAATGGCAAAAGGTGATCCCAACCATCCAGGGGTGCTGATCCCAGTTTGCCACTGTTGTATGGTCACTCTTAACTTCCCCCAGCTATTTCCCAGCCTCAAAATGGCTGGTGGTCCTCCCTTGGCAATAGGTGCAACATCAGCTGAGGCGTTGAAGCAATGGGGAAGAGGAGAGAAGAAACCCCCCTCCCCCCATTACTTCTTCCCTCCCATTGCTCTAAAGTCTCAGCTGACATCACACCTGTCACCAAGGGAGGAACACTAGACATTTTGATGCTAGAGGTCACAGCAGCAGGATAGATGGCCAGCCAGGGGAAGTTGGTGCTATTCCCAGGCTGCCCAAGTCAAGGAACACAGAATAGCCATGCAAACAGTTGCAACTGATTCCATTTTGGAACTGGCCCAATGATTTACATAGGGCTGAACTTGATATTTGTTCTAGTTTGCAACTTCCAACATTTGGTAATGTAGTTCAAAGCTGTGTTAAGCAGCCTTGGCCTACATTAACTTACATAAATTCCATGCATCAAGTAGCCACCATGGGGCAAATCCCCCCCCCCCCCCCACACACACATACACACTTTGAGGTTAAGTGTCCATGTAGACGTGCCCTAGGGTTGCTAGAATTCAAACTAGAAATGGCTGCTGTACTACCAAGGGTTGTGTAGAAAAGGGATTTTCATTTATTGTTGCTTGATATGTGGTTGCATAACAAGGAACACCTGCTGAAATTCCTTCTTCCACATAACTATGGAATTTATCCCATACTGCCCCCCCCCCCCATTTCTAAACATTTTAAATCCATTGAGGGTATGATTTACGATGGAGCTCTTCCCATGTCAGCGCCTGTCATGCTTCATTAGGAAAATGTTAAAAACAGTTTTAAAAAGGGATGAGGGAGAAGACAATCAGAGATCAGGACTCAGTAAATGGAATGCAGCTAGCAAAAACACCAAAATGCATGTGGCATAGGAGAAGTCAAATTCTCCCAGTTGAATCACTTCAATGACATGGAATAAGGGCTGTCCCCTACCAAGCATTGACATTTCTATCCCAAAATCCTGCTTTATGAGCCCAATCAATCTGCAATCATCTAACAATGGCGGTAAATTGTGTTTGTGTACATGTGTGCATTTATTTATTTTTAATATTATTTTCTTTCCATATGGAGACTCAAAGCAGCTCACAATTAAAAAAAAAACATTACAACTTAAAATATACAAATATATAATAATAAAACAGCCCAGCACCATGGCCAGGCTGTAAATATTGGAATAAAATATTATCAGTAATATTATAATTAATACAATTATAATTAACGCTATATGTATATACAATATATTATATTATTACCATGGCACAATATTAGTTTTGTATATTATTATTGTATTATACCACCATACTGTGCATGTGTGTGTGATTAATTTAGAATTAAAATAGACTAGCTCATAAAAGCTTCTTTAAATCAATGATCTGCAACTTTCCAGAATATTATAAATGTAAGGATTAGAGAATTCTGATGGATATTATTATTATTATTATTATTATTATTATTATTATTATTAAACTTTATTTGTACCCTGCTACATCTCCTGAAGGACTCGATGCAGCTTACAAAGGCCAAGGCCTCAACACACAACATAACAATACAAAACCCAAGGCAAATTAAAAACAATTGAAGCAATATAACAACAAGCAATAAACAATACAGTAAGACACAATGAAACTGGGCCTGGCCAGAGTAATGGGTACAGGATTAAAAGTGCTGATGTGACAGGTGGAATATAAGGCTTATAGGGCAAGTGCAGTGTGCAGCATGTGGCAATCTTAGTTTTAATAAAGTGCTTATGAGACTTGGTATTGGAGATTTCCTATTCTGGGAAGGCACGTCGGAACAGCCAGGTCTTCAAGTTCTTTCTAAAGACTGCCAGGGTAGGGGCCTGTCTAAGATCTTTGGGGAGGGTGTTCCAAAGTCGGGGGGCCACCACAGAAAAGGATAGAAAATAGGATGAAGATTTTCTTTTTTGTTTTCTGTTGGGTTGACTCTGGCTGCAGTTGAAAGAAAAAGTACTGTGCTTAGACCTTTTGTGAAAAGGAGAACTCAGGTTAAATTATAACTATATTGAAAGCTACAGCTGTCAGTAAGAAACCTATAACCTTCCCACTTTTCTTTCCTCAAGTGAAGTGATTGAAATGTAGCAGTTCCAAAAGAGATGTTTAATCTGAGACTCCTTAAATTTTCTGTAAATTCTGAAGCTCTGTGTAACCCTAGCACTCAGAGAAGGCTAGTTGGGTTTGGAACATCTCAAAGGACATCTATTTTACTTTGGAAGAGTTGTTGGATGTGGTCCAGATTGGTTAAAAAACCATTCAAAGGAAATGTTCACCTAGGGTTGGAAGGCTTTTAAAAATGTAGAGTTTTTAGCATAACCTAATGTTTCCATTAAATTTTCTTAGGAACGAAAATTTTCAACCTATTAAATATACACATTCATATATGTAATTTTAGCTTTAAAGTTAGTATGTGATGAAAACAGCAAAACCAGTATTAGTCTTGACAATTAAAAAAATCAAGGGGAAAAAACCTAATTAGGTAAATTTTCAACAGCTAAAAACAATTCCCTTGGGGAAGCAATAGGTGGGAAGCTTAACATTTATAATGATAAAGATGCTTTCCAAAGATCAACTTGCCTTGTGTGAATATAGCTTTGCATTTTAAGAAAAAGGAAAAAAAGAATCCGTTCTTTTGTTTTGCCAGGAAATGTGTGGCTTCTCAGTGGGAAAGGGGAGGAGAGTTAGTGAGACAATTTCTTTTGAAACCATACATTTAGCACACCATTCTTCATGGAGAGAAAAGAAGAAAAGAGCTGATACAATGGCTCAGACTCTAAAACTAACCATTATTATTAATTTATTCCTCACAGTAAATTTGTTAACCTACATGGTGTAAAGTTTAAGTTGTTGGACTAAGTTTGGAGGCTATCTCACCAACATCCTCCTTAGCCATGAAAAGAGCATAAATGTACTACAAATGGTAGAATGTTTCATTACAACTGAGAAAACACAGGATCTAATTGCCATCCAAGGTTCTACAGCAAAACACAATTATAGTGTTATCCCTCCACTTTAACTGCCATGTCAACATTTTAGAATTTTAGGATCTATAGTTTGGTGATGTACATGACATTCTCTAAATACCATTCCCTAAACTAGAAAGCCCTGGATTTCATAGGATGGAACCATGGCAGGAAGTGCAGGCATACTTGTAACTGTGAGATGTGAAAGAAAAACCAGTCATGAAGTTGTCTATGGGTGCATCAACACTGTCGAATTAATGCACTGACACCATTTTAACTGCCATGGCTCAATGTGTTCTTGTGGAGCCCACCCCTAATAAAAAGGAGACATAGTTCATCCTCAGCGGGAATCATAGTTTCCCAAGGACGGAAGGTCAGATGAACTGAAAACAGCCTCTGTCCCCATGACTTCCCTCAAGCCTCCAAAGGACCAACAGCAACTGACACTCCATAGGCCCCAAGCCCCATACATGGGCACCCCACCCCCGGTCTCAGCTGTTCAGCTTGAGCTGGTCCACCCCAGTGGATCTCCACAACCTCCATAGAGATCACCCAGCCTGCCCTTTCACTTTTTCTCAGTCAAAGGACAAGCTGGATGGCTACAATGTATCCAGTACACCTCAATTTCCAAGCCCCTGCTACTATGTATCTCTCTATATTTCTTTTATTTTTATTCTTTTTCCTTATGCAAATGTGTGCACAGGCAGAGGGGATAAATGTAAATAAAGAAGGCAAATGACCTTTTCCATCTTGTGCTCAGCAATGGCAAGACCCTCTCTCCACCACTTCTTCCCTCTTTATGGAGCTACACCAAACAACACATGAACCCTCTTTTATATTTGTATTGTTATTATCATAGAATTATGTAAAATGAAGGCAAATGTAACCTCTCCAGTAACCTCTCTTGAGCAATTCCAGATATCCATTCCACGTCCTGTGTGAGAACCAAAAATGGGACATAATTTATAGGACAAAGCATCTTCCTGGATCCCAGCAGGAGCCCACCCGCCAGCTGCCCAGCACTTTCCTTTTAGGGATCCTAGCCATCCTTGGGACAAAGGTCCAGGATGAAACCTTGATTACAATTCCATCAACAAATATACATTTTGAGGACTTTTTCTTTGTCTCCCAAGCACAGGGAGATATCTGGGACAACAACCCCCATTGTCTTCTCTTCATAATCCTCTAAAATCATCTTTTGGACTTTGGTTTGTCTCCAACATTCCGTTGTTACACACCTAGGGGTTGGCTTGACCCCCAGGGACCTCACTGCCCCCAAGACCTCCTCTGCCAGCCCATTGAAAGCCCAGGGAACTCACTGCCCAGCTGGGAGGAGATCCCCGGTGACATCCTCCTCCAATCATGGTGCACACTGGCTAAGAACCACCTCCTGACCAATCAGAGGCATGGGGGACACCAGTCGGCTTCTCATGTATAAAAATGTCTGCTTATGGTTATGTTGTTACACTTGTGCCCTTTGAGCATTGATGTTTTACAAGTGTCATTTGCCTTCAACTTGGTGAGATTCCTGTTTCCTGTTTCATGCCATCCGTGGTTAGCAAAGCTTGCCAGGCATCCCTCAGTTATCCATGGGACTTATAAAAACTCCAAATTTCCAGCATCAAATGCAATTAAATTATGGGAGTTCTAGTTTTACAAGATTTGCATTGCATATCATCCTGTGTTTAATTGGTCTTGTCAGTTTATGAATCCATTTGCAGTTGTGCACCTTTTACCGCTGAGCAAATTGGGTCTTTGAACCATAACAAAGTTTTGATTGAAGGTTTTTAGCCTTCTCTGCCAAAAAGTGCTGGTATGTCAGCAACGGCAAACCTAGTCTCTAATGTAACAGAAAACAAACCTGCTCACCTTTTGACATCGTTTCAAAAATTTAAACATCTAATTATTTTGTTTTACAATCCCAAACTGAGGCAGGTGGAAGCTGTATTCCAACACACTACATACCTATGGTACATGTTTTCTGTTTAACAGGTAGTTTGTCCCAAAGACATCAGGATACTGTCTTTACTTCTAACATGTCCTTCCAATAATGGCCTCCATCCCTTACATCCGTCTATTTAAACAATATTAAGATTTTAAAAAATGAAATGAACAAATATTTAAAAATTCTGATATTGCAAGCAGAAGCACAGAATTGTGGGTTGTCATTTCAAGTTTTCAACTACTTCTCTGTTTATATCCTCTGCCTTGATTTACCATTCAACTTTCCCTTGTCTCCAACCAGGAGTTCTGAAATCAAAACAGTTCAAATCTCACTCTAAATCAAGTCCAGTGCTTTAATGATTCCACATTAAAATCACTAGTTCATAGCTTCAAAGCAATGTTTCTTAAGAAAGTTTTAAATTTAAATAATTGTTTCATATGCTTTTGGTTTTATCTTTTATTTATTGTGTTGTTCCAGGCACATTGTGCTGTGTATAAGCAGCCAGAGTCCCTTTGGGGAGATGGAGGCGGGGTACAAAAATAAAGTTGTTGTTGTTGTGATTGTTGTTGTTATTATTATTATTATTATTAGGAAATAACAAAACTGGGAGGCATCTTTTAATCTAGGCACCAATGGGAATTTTGCCTCAATCCATTTTTATAAGAATTTCCCAATAATTGCACATTGCTTCATATGGAGAAGACAAAGAACTTGAGTATAGCTATTTTAACATGGGGAAAATAGAAACTGGCAAATCTAGCTGTCCCCACCTGCCCTAAGTAATATTTCCTTGTTCAAAGATTTCAAGATAGTTAATTTGTTTTAATACACACTGCTAAAGGAGATGAAGTACCTATTCATTTAGAAACCTGGAATGAAAAGAGAAAGCCAGTTGTTGGCTAGTAAGTACAAAAGAGAGCAGAAAACAGAAAGATTGTTCTATTTTTCCAAACCCTTGGGTTCTAACCCTATTGGTAATTCAGTGTTTAATATTCCTCACTTTGATTGTGTAATACTGGCTTATTCTTTACTTTAGATTAGAGGGCTAAAGTTGAAGCATTGCTTTCTTTTCAAAGGCTGCCAGCAAAAGTGATTACAGATGTATTAATTACCCTTGGTTATGTAAACATTTCTGACATTGGGTTTGATTTAACAAGGACGAGCTTTAAAAGCCATTAAGATTCTTGCAGCCTCATTGTTAAAATGTAAATGCCTCTAGCCCTGTGAAGAAGGAAATTAATTTGTATGATAGACAAGCTCTCCTTGGTTTGCTTTGGAATCTGATCAGGGGCTGTGGACTTTTTTTGGCAAGTGGGCTTTCCTGTTTTCTATTATTTATGCCCCAGCTTATAATGTAATTGTATGTATGCTAATCGTACTGACCACATTCAAATTAGTGACTACTCTATAAATTACTGCTTCCTATAACCACACCACAATTTGGGTGAAAAGAACTTTATTTGTTTCTTGGCTGAAAAATGGTTTTCCTGACACTAGGGCCGGATCTATACTTTCAAATAATGTCATTTGTACTGCATTGTATGATCAGAGCAGACCCATATAATGCAGTTTGCACTTCATTGCACAAAAATACAAAAAGCTTTCTGCTCAAAAATGTTATTTCTACAAAAATAGTTTTTCATTACCCTTCCCCCCTGTTTTAAGATTTCTGTTGGTTTGTGCCTTCAGCCAATGCCTGCAACCAATGGAGATTTTCTGGGCGAGATTTGTTTAGAGGTGGTTTGTCTTTCCTTTCCCCTGAGGCTGAGAGAAAACCCACACTGCACCTGAGTTTTTTGGAAAACTTTTTTTTTACACAATAATATGATCATTCCCTCTATCCATATGTCTTTCATGGAAAAGTGCTGGCTTTATTATTATTATTATTATTATTATTATTATTATTATTATTATTATTGGCAACACACATCCACACCTGGCTAGGAGGAAATAGTGAGAGAATCTCATGAAAATATGATTTTTTTAAAAAGACATACTTTTGCACAAAAAGACCCATGTGCATTTTCTCAAAGAATATTTTTTTGGAACATTGAGATATGTGAATGTCAGGGAAACCATTTTCATAGAAATGTTCACAGCAAGGGGAAATTATTCATCATCACATGGGGGGATAAAATAGGCAAATATTTATGTCCTTGTTTCATGCTACCAGCTATGGTGGAAGGTTACTTGAAATTCAAATGTCCTTCATTGAATAAATGTAGCTACAAACAAAAGAAGGTCCTATACTGGAAGAATCACTATGCCTTCCCCCATCAAGGTAATTGATTGTTCTAAATATAAGAAATGCTCAATAAACAAAATGGTATCTTGGCTCAGTGTTCTGATCGCATCCTTCAAGCAGTCTCCAAAGGTTTCAATTAGAGGAGAGAGATAACATGAAAAACCTCTGCTTATATGCTTTCAGAACAGCTGGAAAGGGACAAATCTATGCATTTCTGTTCTGCTTCAGTTTTAATTTAATTTTTCATATATAATATATGCAACCGTATAATATATGCAACTTCCCCAATATGTGCATTTGCATCTTTGTATATCATTTCCCCTGATATATGTACAGTTGTACATACTTTACCCTAATATATAACTTCCCCATCTATGTCAATAATACACACATTATTGTCTGCAGCTTCTTCTAATATAAATTCATACATATATTTCCCTGATGTAATTTTTGTATACATAGTTTGAGGTGAAATATGCCTTGGAAAAAGTATGCCATCTGGAGGAGAACTAATCTTCACGTTAGTCCAGAAAGCCAAAATTCGGTTAGGTCAGAAAAGTAAAATTCAATGAATTCACATGCAATAATCTCCCCATCCTGCTTCCTGAATACTGATTGTCTATTTATGGAACCATTGGCGTAAAACTTTGACTGAAAATGTTGCATTGCTTAGCAGGTTTTAATGTGCTTACCTGTGTCCAGTTTCTGCATCTGCCAATATCAAGATAACTAGGGTCCCATTTCCTAAGTAAGGGGGGGGGACCCATCGTACCATGGAGAAATATAGAACCCACTCCCATATTGACAACGTACTATTGATGGTATAGTTTCTGCAAGCCAGCCTTTTCTCACTTCCTGTCACTTTCTAAATTCCTACATACTGTCACAACTCATCTTCTGAGTCAGATGAGTCAGACATCATAGCATGTCCAGGAATGTGGGGCTCCTGAGATAGCGGTCTTTCCAAGGGCCCTCCCACACATCCCTATATCCCAGAATATCAAGGCAGAAAATCCCACAATATCTGCTTTGAACTGAGTTATCTGAGTCCACACGCAGATAATGTGGGATATCCTGCCTTGATATTCTAGGATATAGGGCTGTGTGGAAGGGCCCCAAATCTGGGGACCTGGAGGCTGAGCAAGAGATGGCAGATACTGAGAACATTGAATACATGCTACTATCATTTTCTGAACAATGAAAAATAGAGATTGTGCCAATCCCAGCAGCAATTAAATAGGAAACACTGATTAATTAGATACCTGGTCTTTAGATTAGATACCTGGGGGGCAGCTATCCATAAATCTCCCAGCAGCTCTCCAGACTTTCTGTTTCTCACAAGTGCCTTATCTGTGTGACTGATAATACTGTTGGCATCATGTTGTCTTAACCTTGGACTGGGTATGACTCCATTGATTCTTCCCGGCTTCTTCAATCTGGACTGCTGACTTGTATCAATTTCTAGATGCATGATCTGTACATAAATTGTTGTTATTTTCTTTATTATTTTATTTTTCTCATGAACAAAAGCCTAAACCATGCAAAGCAATGTTAACCTTTCAGGGTGGGAAGAAACTCTCATGCAGATCTGTTCTTGTTTGTTCTTCATAAACAGCAGCAATTGTGGTTGATGTGCTAAACATAGAGACCAATTAGTTGGTTGTACAAGACAGCTGGTACACCATGTTCCAACTCTCCACATTTTTTTTAAAACATGATTTCCATTATTAGAGATAGTAAAGCTATCATGGGGAGATGGTTGTTTGCAACTGGCTTGGTTGTTTTGAGCAAACCTTGGTTAAATGCTGACTCATAAATTGCACTGCCATTTCATGGTATCTCATTATCTTTTATTAAAGGACCATTACTAAATAAATGTTAGGGTTATGCAGCATGTGGAATGAAGCAGCATACTGGGGGGATGTGCTTATCACTGATTTACATTACAATGCAGATGCCCAGCACATATTTCAAAATTCATGCCAACAGTTTCCTGGCCAGTGCATTGCAATTCAAAGCAATGTCCCTGCCAAGCACAAAAATTAGTGGGGAGCAGAAATACTTTGCAGAGAATACACCAATAAAGCAGTTCATTTGAAGTTAAGACCTTTCAAAGCAATGATCACAAGACACAGACATTCACAATGAGAAGACAACTCAGGGACTAGTAATAATGTCAAGAGTAAAAAGAGGCAATGTAACAACAGTACAGAGGATTACAGAAAGGAAAATGTCCATCTCCTCCTCATGCGCTATCTCTACTTTTGTTTGCCAATTTGCTGCTTGTGGCTGTGTGCCTTCAAGTCAGTTCCAACCTATGGTGACCCTATTACAGAGTGTGTGACTTGAACCCTGGTCTTCACAGCCAACGTCTAATGTTCAAGCCATTACACCAGACTGGTTCTCAATCACAAGAGTAAAAACTATTGAAAACAATCCTATTAAAATCAAAATAGGGTTTATTTGAAACATTACAATTATATTGCAATGCCCTTGTCAGAAATATTAAAAATTAATTAGGTATTTTTAATTATAAAAATGTTAGTCAAGCACTGAAAGGGTTAAATGGATGCAATGACTCAGCAAAAGCTGCAGTTCTATATAAGTTGGTGTGCCTGTAGCTTAGTAACCTTCAGTCTGAGAGAGCTCTCACTGTGAGAGAAGCCTCTCTGTGAGAGAGATCCCCTCAGTGGGAGAATAGGTCTCATTGTTAGTAGGCCTGATTGTGAGATAGGCCTCGGTATGAGAAGGCATTGTGTGTGAAGCTCCAGTGTAAACATTATGGGACTCATGTTATGTAGGACTTTGTAAGTCATAAGCAGAGGTTTTAGTAGTGCTGAGAACTTCACTATTAGTAAAGCTGGTGTTAAAATATAGTTATGTCCACCAAGGGATTGGTTAGGTGATGGAAAGAAAGGAAGCCACTGCTGCTGTTGATTTTTAAACAAACCTTCCAAATTCATTTCTTGACTTATGAGAACTTTCCTGTCATCATGGTTCATTGACAGTTCTTCCCTTTCACTTCTGTAAACCTAAACAGAGAAATGAACCCTAAAAGGATTATCTTCCTACAGTGACCTGAATATTTTTTGCTAGGACTTGCATACTATAGGTACTGCACTATAATTGACTATTTAGTTTGTTAGCTTGCTATTCTTCATTGTAATTAGTAGAGTGTCAAGAGTGGAAATCATTTGAGTTCTCCACTGAAACCAATGGTCTTGTGTTTAGATAAAAATTATTTTGCTGTCACACATTTATTCCATTGAGAGAAGTGAGATTTGGCTCTTGGGATGAGATTAACTTCTGAATAGGCTGGCAGTTTCCATAGTCTTTCCCCTCTCTCCGGCTAGGTCCTTTCCTTAATTGTTCACAGAATAAATATAATCAAACCATTCTAATTACATTAATATAAAGTTAACAGTGCCACAGTGCTGCAATAACTATGCTATTATAACTTGGAATTGTGCTGGTTTAAGGAATTTAATAGCAATCCTATCCCCTTCTAGCTGGCATAAATGAAGAGCATCAGTATGCTATTCTCACATTGGAATGTGACTAATGGCCTAAATCCAATTGCTAGTTGCCATTAAAGCAGATCCCATGAATCATTCAAACTTGGTAAGTCAACAATTATGAAAGATCAAGTGGTCTACTCTAGGTTGGAAGTAAAAACTGAATTTAGGTTGGGGTTGTGTAAATATGCTATGATCTTGGGTAATATACTGGCAGTCCCCAAATTACAAAAAAAAGGTAGGTTCTATACATTTTTTCTTAAGTTAAATTTGTATATAAGTCAGAAGAGGTACATTTTAAAGTGTAACTTCAAAAATAGATAGATGATAGATAGATAGATAGATAGATAGATAGATAGATAGAAGCTTTAAATAGCATAGAGAAAGGTTAACATCCCTGTTGTGTTTGTTTTGCTGTCTGTACCCCTGTTCAGAATATTTCACTTAACTTTTAAAAAATGGATTACTGTGGAAACAAGGATTGTGGATAAGGCTTCAGTGGAGACTTCTTTTCCCAATGATTACTCTTTCAGGAGTGAATTTCCCTTCTGATGAGGTAGATTTCTCTCACTTTTTGTTGTCTCACCCCTTTTCTAAACTATATGTCATTTGTAAGGCAGCTGTTTGTAACTTGGGGATTGTCTGTAATTACTATGGGGTAGGCTGTATTCCAGATGAGCAAAGGATTAATGAGCAAAGGTCAGGTTATATTTCTTGGGTAAGATTAGCAGAAATCTTAAGAAACAATTGCCCAGTAGCAATGACCAGTTGGTAAGAGGTATGAAAGCTTCTGGACATTTTAGGAAGAGAGGTTATAAAAAGACAGTGGCAAGAGGTGTGAGATCTTGGGGCATTCAAAGTGTGTCATCTATGCTCTTCCAGATGACTTGTGTTTTGGCAAAAAAATTAAAAGATGATTTACTTCCATAGTACTCTTTCTCTCTAGGCACAAAATCTTAATTATTAAATGCTTTCAATTGAATGCTTGCCATTTGTATGTTGTGCTCCTTCCTGAGTCCCCTTTGGGGCAATAAAGGCAGAATATAAATGTTTTAATATATTTTAATTATTTGAAAGGCTATTTTAATTGATATGCATGTTTTTTTTTACAGTTTTATAATATTGTGTTCTATTGATATTGTTATTATCTGAATCTGGCATTGAATTATTGCCATAGTTTGTAAGCCACCTTGAGTCACCCTTTAGGGTGAGAAGGGTAGAGTATAAGCACAATAAATAAATATATAAATACATAAATTTAGCTAATTAATTAATTAATTAATTAATCTGCCCAGCTAGTCAAGTTTAACCAACAGAGTTGCCTGCCCTGCCATCGTTCTTGCTGCTATTACGAGAAATATAAACACCACCTTAAATGAAAGCATTCTTATGGAATGCTCCCAAGTAAGTTCAATTTAAAACCTGGTCATAAGATGATAAGGTGCTCCTGTTAATACATAAGAGTGAGAGATCGGCACAAAGCCTAACAAATGGGCAAAGTGTGGCTGTCCAGATTTTGTTGAATTGCAACTCTCAATATTCCCCGCCATTACCTATTTTAATGGCTAGGATTGCTTCAACTTAAAGTCCAACATCCTCTGGAGAGCCACACTTTCCCCACCACAAATTTAGGCCTGTACGTTTCCCAAGAAATAGTGAAAAAAAAGACTGCTATTGATTAGCATTATATGGGTGAACACTGAAATTCACAAGTATGACAATATTTCCAGGCCCTGCTGAATATTTGCAGTTCTAATGGGCTGCTTTCCTCCTTCCAATATTTTGTATAGTCAGTCTGAGTAAAAAGCTTCTGATGGTAAAAGTCTGTTCCTAAAAATATCTGAAAGCAGCCTGTGGGTAATGTTTGGAAGATCAGTTGCCAATACACATTTTACTGAGGAATTCAACCAGACAATGGCCAAAAAAGGTTTTCACATGGAGGTCTTCAAAGATTATAGCATAATGGGGAAAAATTCACTGGAAACTAAGCATTTATCTCTGTAGCAAGAGATACACCTGCTTCCTTTCTCTTCCTAAATGCAAATAATATTCCCCCATAATTGCTTTCTTAAACACACATACAGCTTTCTAGTTAAGCTGTAGGTGTTAATGGATGCGTTTTGGAATACTTTTATGCATTTCTATAGCAAAAGTGCCAATCAAGGTTGATTCTTTCCGTTCACAAAGTGATAAAGCACACCTAAAATTTAACAGTTATGTGTTTGGAAGTGCAAAATAGGGACAAACATCTGCTCCCATTTTATTCAGGCATAAGGATTCACTGCTGTTCATGCATAAGAAAGAGGGAAGGAGTTGAATATCATAAGACCTCTCTCTATGACAGAATACTTTGATTTGACTCAGTCTACATTTATGTGATTTGTGTTATCACTCTCTTTTTTTCTCTATAGATAACTTTTTGAGAGTTTGTATTAACTTCAGATGAGGAGAAGATCATTGCAAGACTCAGTGTAAAACAGTGGCTAGACTTTGGACTGTGATTTGAAAGATCCATGTTCTAGTCCCAACATAACTCACAGAGTTATTTGAGCCAACAATTCAGTCTGAACTTAACATATATATAAGTCTGTTGTGAAACTAATAGGAACAGGAAGAAAAAAAACCTATATATATGTCACCTTGATTCCATAGGGAGAGAGGTGAATGTAATCGATAAATGGGGTTTTTGAAATCTACAACTTGTGTGCTGAACTAAAGCTCTCCTGGGAAATTAAAATAGCCAAGATAGATCAGGCCAATCACATTCTGAAAATCATGAATTCCTTGTTAGGAGAAGGATATCTCCACCACATATCCTACCATGTACCTTGTTATAATACTTAGGGACTTATTTGGCAATAAATCCCAACCACTGAAAACCAATAAATGAAAAGGCTTGGGATTATTTAAGTAACAAATCCCACTGCTGTACCACCCCTTGAAATGGAATGTGGCTTAAGTAATTAAAATCAAAAGCTGAGAAAGCTGGAACAGTCTTCTGGCTGAAAACCTTTCAAAAGGACACTGGCTACCACCACACTTAAAAGAAATGTTTAGCTTTTGGCTTGGTTTGAGGTATCTTTAGGCTAGAATGGGCAGGATTAGCACCCAGGCTCTGTACTCTGAGATAACAATAAAGAGATTTCTTTTTTAAATACATGCTGCCACCATTTAACCCTGCTTTCTTCAGTAAACTGCTTTAAAATTTCTCACATAGAGGCTCTCTTGAGTCAGTGGTTGTGAACAAATAACAATGTTGTTTATTTGAGAGAACTTGAACAATACAGGCACTAGCTTAGCGGTTGCAATATTGAATAAAAGCTTGTGGTTTCTTTAAAATAAACAGTTCAGCACTGTTTAATGAAAAACTCTTCTCCACTCCCTCAAGAAACTAACAGGTTTTCCCTCTGTCTAGTATTCTTGAAATGCCACACAGAAAGTCCTTTCCTTCTGGATCTGTCTCTCCACTCCACCAGCTATTCTATCTAATAACTATAAATTTTCTCACTAACTAACTCTGCTGACTAACTGACCAACTTCTGGCTTCTCTAACTCTGTTCCTCTGACACACACACTCTCCCTCACTTTTCTCTCCTTCGTTCCAAACCCTAACTCCAACTCCAACTGAGTTGTCAGATTGTAAAATGCACCCTTAAAGACATTTTTCTTCTTTTCACAAGTTAAGCTCTGCTCACTTTCTCCCAGCCAATTACAAATTCTCCACATTTCCCTCCAGGCGGCTCCTAAGCACCACCCCCTCCAGGAAATGAGTTTCTAAGATGAATGCTCCCAGGCACCCTCCTAAAAGGCTGCTGAACTTCCTGGGCCTACCTCCCGAGCTTACTCTGCCTTGAAAAAGGTATGCAATTCATCACACTTGTCAATGAAACCAGCTGTTTTGCCTACTTTTGCATAATCTATACCTGGGGAAGATGCTTGAATATGCTGTGGCATGCCAGCTGCAAGTTCTTCCTGGCTCAAACTGATTTAGCTCTACTTTGCTTTATTTTCCATTCTGTATCTTTCATTGGTCAATATGCTCAAGGCTTTTGCTTCCTTCTCACCATAACCTCTTCTTCCAAGAAGGCAACTCTGGAAGAATTATGGCATCATGAGAGGGACTCCAATGGCAGGCCAAACAGCAAAATGACTTTTATGAGTAATAGGAGATTTGTCAGGTAAATCACAATGGCTGGACCATTTGTACAGCATGCTCTCATTAAGCCTCATTTGCTTCCATCTTTGCATTTTATCAGTTTGGCTGCTAATAAAGGTAAAGTTAAAGTTAAAGGTTTCCCCTTGACATTAAGTCTAGTCATATCTGCCTCTAGAGGGTAGTGCTCAGCTCCATTTCTAAGTTGAAGAGCCAGCATTGTCCTATGGTCATATGACTGGCATGACTGCATGGAGTGCCGTTACCTTCCTGCTGAAGTGGTACCTATTGATCTACTCACATGTGCATGTTTTGAACTGCTAAGTTGGCAGAAGCTGGAGCTAACAGTAGGAGCTCACTCCGCTCCCCAGATTTGAACCATTGACCTTTGAATCAGCAAGGTCAGTGGCTCAGTGGTTTAACCCGCTGCACCACTGGGGGCTCCTGGGCTGCTAGTAGAGTAATGCAAAAGCAAGTTGTTATCTAATTGTCATCCCATTAAGATATACAGATTCAATATACAGTTCAACAGATTTAAATGTTATTCTGAAGGAATAACATTAGGCAAATGCACACTGATTGACAAAACTGAGCAGCTAACAGCTTTTAAAAAGTCAAGGCAAGTCAATGAGGAAAGCCTGGAATGAGAAGCAGACCCAGAGTTTGAACTGCGCTAGGTCCAAACCCATCCCTAAAGGTCACAAATCCAAAGTGCTGAATTGAATTGGGGGATGAGGGCCTTGCACACCCTTACCAAAAAGTAAGTTTCCAAGGTTCAGTATGGGTTATAAAGGTAAATTTTGCCTGAATGTATCCAGACACTGTTCCATTTCTTTTAGTTGTCCTACTGGGCTTCAGTGTTCTCACCAACTGGACATGATATTACATATACTTTCACAATCATTCACAGTTTGTGACCCACTTTGACCTACATTTTCAGTTGCAGAAATATTTCAATTCCAGAATCTTTGGCGATTCAGTGGATACCTAAGGCTATTGATGTCAGGTAGCAGGAGCAAGATACAATGAAATGTGGCAGTGAAAATGCTTGTTTCATCCTGCATATAGTTACAATATTCTGATTGAGGGGAAGGGGAAAAAATACCATTGTCTTAACCTAACCTGCTGCACCAGCAAAACCCTTGCATTTAGCCTGGGTTGGAAAAGATTAACTTGTCATTTCTAGTACAGGTGCAGAAGTTGAAATTTCAATTTCGGTTCCTCATTTGACAAAGAGCTCACCAAATAATGAATTGCATAATAGAAGATTGCTATTCTCAGTTTTCTGATTTGGGGTGTGTGTTGTGTTTTTTATTATTTATTTTCAATCTGAAGCTAAACCAGAGTTGCTCTGTTTTCAGATGCAATCAATTCTAATGGAAATTAAGTCAAGAAATCCAATGGATGGGTGGCTATGGATGCAGAAGCCTCATTCTCATCTGTGAGCAAATTTCCATAGAGATGAGGGTGCAGAGGTGCCAAAATATTTGTGGGGATCTCTTATCAGCCCCAGAGATCTATCTGTTTATCAGCTCCATGCATGCATTCATGTGTTTCAGTCATTTTGATTCTTAGCACGTAGTTCTGCTGGCACGATTACCCTTTTTTAGACACACACCATTTTAGCAAGAAATGTGTAGGTCACTGGATGCTTTGCCAACATCACAGAGATTCATGAAAGAAAAGTCAAATTCATCATATGCCAGGGAGCGTTTTAATTCAAATTGACAATTGCTAGCTTCGATTTCTGTGGGGAATGAATGCTTCCTCCCATAGAAAGGTTTATGCATGGAGATAGCAGAATATGGAATTGAGGAGGGATAAAGCTTGTTTTCTGCTACTCCAAAGGCTAATGGTGCATCTATACTGTAGAGTTAATGTAGTTCAATACAAATGGCTCAACACTATGACATCAGAGGCGTTTTACAAGATCTTTAGCCTCTCTGCAAAAGACTGCTGATTACTTACCAAACTACAGATCCCAGCATTGATTTATGACATTTAAACTAGTATTGAACAGCAGAAATTCTATATTGATACATACCCTCAGCGTGGGGCAAAATGGTGATCAATTGATTTAATTGCCATTTTTATCATTTCCTGTAACAACATGAAGTCTATGGAACTTATCCCACACTGCCCCCCACTGCACATTTCTAAACACTTATAATTCATTGAGAGTACGATTTATGACAGAGCCCTTCCAACAACACAGGGGAACTTTCACTCAGCATCCGTCATGCTTCATTAGGGGAATGTATGAAACCATTCAAAAAAAGGAGAGGAGAGAAGTAGGGCTGGGCGGTTTCGTTTTGTTAATTCATAATTTGTTAAAAATTCGTTATTTTTTTTTATAACGAAGCGATAACGAACCATTCTGGAGCAACTTAAAAATGAAACGAATTTTTAAATTCGTTTCGTAAATGCTTCGAATTCGTTATGTATTCATTTCGTTATCGGTGTGAGGTCGTTTTGTTATTATTTCCGCATGTCTGGGGCAAGTTTTATAGTTGTTTTTTGTTTAATTAGTGAAAAAAATTATAATATCACACCAACAGTCAACAACAGAGGGAGAGGGAAGCTTCAGAAGTTCCCCCTGTCCCATTTGGAGGTTTTTTAGCGTATTGCGCGGTCGCGTCCGCCATTAACGAATCGATTTGTTATTGTTTCGTATTTGTTTCATTAATGTTTCATATTTTTTTTAACATTTACGAAATTTCGTAAATATTCTTTTAAATATCGAAACGCAAAACCTCCCAAAAAACGAATCCATTTTAGAAACAAATTTTTCCGTTGTTACCCAGGCCTAGAGAGAAGACTATCAGAGATCATTCACTGGACTCAGGAATTATGATGCAACTGGAGAAAACACCCCAAAATATAGAATCATAGAATCATAGAGTTGGAAGAGAGCTCATGGGCCATCCAGTCCAACCCCCTGCCAAGAAGCAGGAAAATTGCATTCAAAGCACCCCTGACAGATGGCCATCCATCCTCTGTTTAAAAGCCTCCAAAGAAGGTGTCCTCACCACACTCTGGGGCAGAGAGTTCCACATGTGAAATAAGAGTTGTCAAATTTGCCCGGATTGAATTGCTTCAGTGACTTTCAGTAAGGGGTGTTCCCATTTATTTATTTATTTATTTATTTTGAGGTTTTATATACCGACCCTCTCACCTTCAAAGAGGGATTTGGACCAGTTCACAACATGTGTTAACATACAAAGAATATACAATAACAACACAATGCCACTTCATTACACGATTAAAATATCAGCACTATACACATTAAAACATTATCATCCCAGTTAAAAGAGCCAAATTGTCCAACACCATCACAGTCCCATTCATCATCCTTCTTTCATGTGGGCAAAGAATTAAATCAGTTGTCAAATGCCGCGTTCCACAACCAGGTCTTTGTTAGATTCCTGAACATCATGAGGGAGGGGGCAGTTCTGATCTCTAATGGCAGGGAGTTCCAAAGTCGAGGGGCCACCATCGAGAAGGCCCTGTCCCTCGTCCCCACCAGCCTTGCTTGTGCAGGTGGTGGGACTGAGAGCAGGGCCCCTCCAGACAATCTTAGTGGTCTTGATGGTTCGTAGGGGAGAATACGTTCGGAGAGGTAAACAGGGCCGGAGTCGTTTAGGGCTTTATAGGTTAACACCAGCACTTTGAATTGTGCTCGGAAGCAGTCTGCTACCAGGCATTGACATTTTTCTCCCAAACTTCTACTTCATGAGTCTTGTATGGTAATTTTTTTTAAGTCAGATTTCCCCTCAAGTGAGGTCTGGTGTAATATCAGCTGCTTGGGTCTATTGCAGAATTGCTGGATTGGATGGAAAAGTCAGGTTTCCCCTCAAGTTGGGTCTGGTGTCAGATCGGCTGCTTGGGTCTATTGAAGAATTCCTGGATCATACAGAAAAGTCAGGTTTCCCCACAAGAGGGGTCTGGTGTCAGATCAGCTGCTTGGGTCTACTTTAGAGTAGAAGGATCCAAGGGATCCTAAGCTTTTTTTCCAAGGTTTTTTCTTTTAAAAATTGTGTGAGCGGCAGCTACGCAGGTTCACGAGATAAATCTGTAAACTGATAAACTAGGTATAACTGTCAAGAAAAGATAATGTGCCAAGAGGAATGAGAAATGGAAGGATGTCCTCTATAACACTGTGGGACATAATGCCATAATATGATGTATTGTCGAAGGTTTTCATGGCTGGAATTACTGGGCTGTTGTAGGTTTTTCAGGCTATATAGCCATATTCTAGAAGCATTCTGTCCTGACATTTCTCCTGCATCTATTGCGGGCATTCTCACAACCTCTGAAGATGCTCGCCATAGATGCAGGTGAAACATCAGGCGAGAATGCGTCTAGAAAATGGCCATATAGTCTGAAAAACATACAAAACCCCATAATATGATGCCACCACCCTTCCCCTCCCTGCCCCCCCCTATGAAAGTGCAAAATATTTTTATGGTATAAAATGCATTTAAATCTGTGCTGGGTAAATCTTTTAAGTCTTAGTTCTAGCTCTGGTCTGGAGGGCATGTTCCAATCACAGGGTCCCCCATATATTGCTTTGACTCCTCCATTTGAAAGTAGAAAGGACCAAAATGTTACTTATGGGTTAGTGGGTAGGAGGGAGGTGGGGAGGGAATCCTGTTAAAATAAACTGTGTGGTCACACCTCTACAGGAAGAAGTCACCCTCAGAAGTAAAGTTGCCACATTTAGGATGCCCTAAGTGTTTCAAAGACAGTATTAGAAGCAATATGTACCTAAGCTTTTGCGCTCTCAGCTTTTAAAACACTGTCTTTGAATTTGGCTGAGTTACCATCTCTCTTTTTTAGATATTCCGTGCCTTTAAAGTGTCAGAGAGGTTCAGCACTGTCAACTCCATGCTGACAATAGTAGCGGTGGCAGCAGCAGCAACAACAACACGCATTGTATTCAAATGTGGAAGAAATAACAGTTGTGGTTTTTTTTTTCTCATTTCTCATGATGGCCACCAAGATGGGTGATTTCAAAATCCAAGGAAAAGGTTATCATTGGGTACTAATTTTGATGGTGGTATATAATATGTAGATATTCATTGCCAGTCTGATGTCTCTACTCTTCACTATTTTATCGAGATTGGTCATTGCTCTCCTCCCAAGAAGTAAATGTCTTCTGATTTCCTGACTGCAATCTGCATCTGCAGTAATCTTTGCAACTAGAAATACAAAGTCTGTCACTGCCTCCACATTTTCTCTATTTGCCACTTATCAATCAGTCTGGTTGCCATCATCTTGGTTTTTTTTAATTGTTTAACTGCACTTTTTTCTTTCACCTTGGTTAGAAGGCTCCTCAGCTCCTCCTCACTTTCAGCCATCAATGTGGTATCATCTGCATATCTAAGGTTGTTAATGTTTCATTCAGCAATTTTAACTCTAGCTTTGGCTTCATCTTGGATGGATGGTATCCTTGAAATGACTGGCCTGACTTGAAGGAGCTGGTGGTGGCAACAGCTGACAGGGAGCTCTGGTGTGGGTTGGTCCATGAAGTCACAAAGAGTTGGAAGCCACTGAATGAATAAACAACAAAAACAACCTGCAGTATCAATGTTGCTTTGAACAAAATATACCAGGGATATGCATGATAGATTGCTGTTCTCTTTATGTCCAGTTTGCAGGCTACCTTCAGTGATCTGAAGGAAAATAAGTGCAGGACTATATATGATTTTTGATCCCTCAAAACTCTTCTTTTTACATATTGCAAACAGGGTGAATAATTCATGGTGTGGGCCCGATAGCTATTATGCCATCAGTAATCTTCATGAGTCATAGTACTTTCTATTGTCTGCCTTAAGTGGAAAAGTTGTACTACTTCTCACCTTCTTTTTACAGTTTATCTGCAATACTGCATGAAGCACCCCAATAGCAGTGAAAGATTTATGGCTTTAGCCAGAGTATTTTACGACAACATTTTAAGATTTCTTGGGTTTTCCTACATTTCAAGCCACCAAGACTATTTCTAGAATCAGTTTCACAGTTTGACATTTACAAATGCTGACATCCAGGGAAACTGTGCTATTGGTGTTCAAATATAAAAGAATATATCATATTTCTGAATTTTCTTACAAAATGATTTGTAGGTAAAAGGTAGTGAATCTATGGACTGTCTTTGTAGAGGTTTAACTTTTGCATTTGTGATTGTTCATGGATTTGATTAATAGGTTCTCTCTAGACACCTCCAGGACTTCTAGCCAGAAGTTGACCATGCATTCATGCTGCAGGACCTAGAGAGTCCTAGAGAAAGCACGTCTCTAGGCAGGTCCTCAAGAATCATTCTATGGTCAAGTTCCACTGAGTTGCACTGTGGAACCTAGAATTTCCTAGAGACTGAGGGCCCATACAGACAGGACCAAACACTAGGACCTTTTACCAGAGCCATCCAAATGACGCATCCAGTAAAAAATGAATTAATTTGGAAAAAACAAGGAAACCTTGGGTTTTTTTCCAAATTAATTAGATATGCCATCTTGCATCTTTTGGGCTTCCTTCTTTCATGCCATGGATCCAGACAACTACAGATAGTGGCTGTTGGAAGTTCTATGAATGTTGTTACCCACAATCGGTTTCCTCTCCTTGAAGAATCTCCAAAATGTCACATCCTATAAATGAGATGGGGAGTGAGCAGAGTATTGGCTGAACCCTGTAGAAATCACCAAACTCAGTTTGCCCCTTGATAGTTTATTCATACATGCATGTTGTTATTCAGTGTTATCACTAGGGTTGGTATCACCCAATGTGGTAACTCATGGTGCCACCCCATGTGCTTCCTCCCTTGTTAGAACATATCACAATACTATAGCTAAAATCTCCAGCAAAGGATCACCGCCTTGTCGGGGCGCTGGAGCTTGAGCACCTCAATGATGTCATGAGCGAAACCGTGAAGGGCCACCCAAGACGGGACGGTCGTGGCAGAGAGGTCAGACCAAGCGTGATCCCTGGAGAAGGCAATGGCAAACCACTCCAGTATCCTTGCCAAGAAAACTAAATGGACCAGTACAACCAGAGATATGTTGGTATGCCATTGGAAGATGGGACTCCCAGGTCGGAAGATGGCCAAAATGCTACTGGGGAGGAGCAGAGGATAAGTTCAACTAGCCCCAGATGTGATGACGCAGCTAGCTCAAAGCCGAAAGGAAGGCTAGCGGCCGACGGTACTGGAGGCGAACGACGAATCCGATGCTCTAAAGATCAACACACCATAGGAACCTGGAATGTAAGATCTATGAGCCAGGGCAAATTGGATGTTGTTATTGGTGAGATGTCAAGACTAAAGATAGACATTCTGGGGGTCAGCGAACTGAAATGGACTGGAATGGGCCACTTCACATCAGATGACCACCAGATCTACTACTGCGGACAAGAGGAACATCGAAGAAATGGAGTAGCCTTCATAATTAATAAGAAATTCGCTAAAGCGGTGCTTGGATACAACCCAAAAAATGACAGAATGATCTCAATTCGAGTGCAAGGAAAGCCTTTCAACATCACAGTGATCCAAATATACGCCCCAACCACAGCTGCTGAAGAAGCAGAAGTAGATCAGTTCTATGAGGATCTGCAGGACCTACTGGATAATACACCAAAAAGAGACATTATTTTCATTACAGGAGACTGGAATGCCAAGGTGGGAAGTCAAATGACAACTGGGATCACAGGCAAGCATGGTCTGGGAGAACGAAATGAAGCGGGACACAGGCTGATAGAATTCTGCCAGGAAAACTCGCTGTGTATAACGAATACTCTCTTCCAACAACCTAAAAGACGGCTTTATACATGGACCTCACCAGATGGTCAACACCGAAATCAGATTGACTACATCCTTTGCAGCCAAAGGTGGCGGACATCCATCCAGTCGGTGAAAACAAGACCTGGGGCTGACTGTAGCTCAGATCACGAACTTCTTATTGCCCAATTTAGAATAAAACTAAAGAGATCAGGGAAAATACACAGACCAGTTAGATATGATCTCACTAACATTCCTAGCGAATATACAGTGGAAGTGAAGAACAGATTTGAAGGACTAGATTTAGTAAACAGAGTCCCAGAAGAACTATGGACAGAAGTCCGCGACATTGTTCAGGAGGCGGCAACAAAGTACGTCCCAAAGAAAAAGAAAACCAAGAAGGCAAAATGGTTGTCTGCTGAGACACTGGAAGTAGCCCAAGAAAGGAGGAAAGCAAAAGGAAACAGGGATAAGGGGAGATATGCCCAGTTAAATGCGCAATTCCAGAGGTTAGCCAGAAGAGATAAGGAACTATTTTTAAATAAGCAATGCATGGAAGTGGAAGAAGACAACAGAATAGGAAGGACAAGAGACCTCTTCCAGAAAATTAGAAACATTGGAGGTAAATTTCAGGCAAAAATTGGTATGATAAGAAACAAAGATGGCAGGGACCTAACAGAAGCTGAAGAGATCAAGAGAAGGTGGCGAGACTATACAGAAGATCTGTATAGGAAGGATAACAATATCGAGGATAGCTTTGACGGTGTGGTGAATGAATTAGAACCAGACATCCTGAGGAGTGAGGTTGAATGGGCCTTAAGAAGCATTGCTAACAACAAGGCAGCAGGAGATGATGGGATCCCAGCTGAACTGTTTAAAATCTTAAAAGATGATGCTGTCAAGGTGATGCATGCCATTTGCCAGCAAATATGGAAAACACAAGAATGGCCATCAGACTGGAAAAAATCAACTTCCGTACAGTGGCCCTTATTTCTCATGCCAGTAAGGTAATGCTCAAGATCCTGCAAGGAAGACTCCAGCAATACATGGAGCGAGAGTTGCCAGATGTTCAAGCTGGGTTTAGAAAAGGCAGAGGAACCAGAGACCAGATTGCCAATATCCGCTGGATAATGGAGAAAGGCAGGGAGTTTCAGAAAAACATCTACTTCTGCTTCATTGACTATTCTAAAGCCTTTGACTGTGTGGATCATAATAAATTGTGGCAAGTTCTTGGTGGGATGGGCATCCCAAGCCACCTTGTCTCTCTCCTGAGGAATCTGTACAAGGACCAAGTAGCAACAGTCAGAACTGACCACGGAACAACAGACTGGTTCAAGATTGGGAAAGGCGTACGGCAAGGCTGCATCCTCTCACCCAACCTTTTTAACTTGTATGCAGAACACATCATGCGATGTGCGGGGCTTGATGAATGCAGGGCTGGGGTGAAAATTGCTGGAAGAAACATTAACAACCTCAGATATGCAGATGACACCACTCTGATGGCCGAAAGCGAGGAGGAGCTGAGGAGCCTTCTAATCAAGGTGAAAGAAGAAAGCGCAAAAGCTGGATTGCAGCTAAACGTCAAAAAAACCAAGATTATGGCAACAAGAATGATTGACAACTGGAAAATAGAGGGAGAAACCGTGGAGGCCGTGACAGACTTTGTATTTCTAGGTGCAAAGATTACTGCAGATGCAGACTGTGGCCAGGAAATCAGAAGACGCTTACTTCTTGGGAGGAGAGCAATGTCCAGTCTCGATAAAATAGTGAAGAGTAGAGACATCAGACTGGCAACAAAGATCCGCCTAGTCAAAGCCATGGTATTCCCTGTAGTAACCTACGGATGTGAGAGCTGGACCTTAGGGAAGGCTGAGCGAAGGAAGATCGATGCTTTTGAGCTGTGGTGTTGGAGGAAAGTGCTGAGAGTGCCTTGGACTGCGAGAAGATCCAACCAGTCCATCCTCCAGGAAATAAAGCCCAACTGCTCACTAGAGGGAAAGATACTAGAGACAAAGTTGAAGTACTTTGGCCACATCATGAGGAGACAGGAAAGCCTAGAGAAGACAATGATGCTGGGGAAAGTGGAAGGCAAAAGGAAGAGGGGCCGACCAAGGGCAAGATGGATGGATGGCATCCTTGAAGTGACTGGACTGACCTTGAGGGAGCTGGGGGTGATAACGGCCGACAGGGAGCTCTGGCGTAGGCTGGTCCATGAGGTCACGAAGAGTCGGAGACGACTGAACGAATGAACAACAACATAGCTAAAATATTATAAAAAGATGACAAATCAGTAAGCAGTAGCAAAAGCAACAGTGTTTGCTTGTAACAGATAAATGAAAAAAAATATGATTTGAAGCATCATTTAATGAAGGCATGGGCAAACTAAGGCCCACGGACCAGATACAGCCCACTGGGCACATTTGTCCAGCCCTCCAAATTTTCCCTGCCAAATTTTCCCTGCCCTCTGGGCTTAAGGATACAGTGGCCCACCATGTCCTTATGCCAAAAGGATGAGGGAGGGAGGCATGTGGCAGCTAGGAGTCCTCTGGAGTGCTTTCAGCCTGACTTGTTCCTTCCTCAGGCTCTCCTCCCAGCATAAGGATGGGGTGGGCATCACTGGCCTGATGCCAGCAGAAGCATGGCCTGAGAAAAGAGGCAGGTGGGGGCCAAGGGAGCTCCAAAGACCTCCCCCAACCCCTGCCTGCATCTCCCTTCTCCCGGCACCAGGACTAGGCAAGCCCCCATCCTGATGCTGGCAGAAGGGAGAGGCAGGTGGGGGCTGAGGGAGCCCCAAAGCCTCACCCTTCTCCCGGCATAAGGATGGGGTGAGCAGTCCATTCTTATGCTGGGAGGAAAGCCCGAGCGTGATCCGCCCCTGGCCCCATCCCTCCTGCCCTTGGCCCTGCCCCATTCAGTGCCCTGCCCTGCCCTACACCAGCTCTGCCCCCTCCTGGGCTCACTCTGCTCCAGCCCCAGCCCCACCTCTCCCAGGCTCACCCCACCTCCAGCCTTGCCTGCTCCCAAGCCCACCACACCCTCCCTCCTGGTTGAGTGCTCCCTCCTGGCCTGGCCTGGCCTGGCTTGGCCCTCCTGACTGGTCCCAAAATGCAGCCCCAGGGCAAAAAAATGCCCATGCCTAATTTAATGGCATTATCAATGGCAGCTGTGACCAGAGCACATGGATATAAAGTTAATTTAGTAAAGCATTTTAGACTTGTAGGGGTCATAGTGGTTCAGTAAGTTAAACCACTAAGCTGCAGAACTTTTGGTGATTTCCGAATGAACCTATCCAACCCTAGTAGGTATATTGATACAGGACATGTAACCTGGGCTCACGAATAGTGTTTTTGTGGTTCTGTCTAATGACAGGGATTTAATTGAAGAATAATATATATTTTTAAACACTGCACAATAATTTTAGAGACAGTCATTATGGTGCCATCCCTCTCTGACAGTGTCACCCAATATGATCTGCAACCACTACTCCCACCTCACACACTGTCATCATTAAATATTGCAGTAATCCAATGATGAATATGCATGTGTGGATCACTTTAGAAACAATGTGATTCCTTCTCAAATCAGATAAATGGTTCTTGCATGATAAAGAACTTGTAAGTGAAATAAATTGTTCTTGAAAGAAACTGGGACAGGATGCCTTAACACAGCAGAGTAACTGTAGAAGCCTTTGCTCAATAAAAGATTTACATTAAATATGCACAGAAGGGAAATTACTCTCCACAAACAAGAATTATTGGGAGGTGTCTGTTGTAACAGTTGAAGAATAGCAAATCTTCAGAAAAGCAAGGAGGTGTGTGTGTGTGTTAACTATTACCTTTAGAGCAATCCAATAAATAAGTAAATAACTGAAAGGATAATTTGAATCTCAAGGGAAATTAACTCCCTAGTATTTAAAGCAACAACGTTAATTTTAACAGAGTACGCACAGATTCATGTGGAGTATAAACAGAAAGAGTAAATTTCTCATTATAGCAACAGTACACTACATTCTGCAGCCTTTGATTCAACCAGGTGAAATCCCATTTATCATTAAAATCAGATAAGTCTGGGTGTATGCAGGATGATACTGAAGAGGCCACAATGCTCTCCCTTCAGTCTTATGAGGCTGTTTCTCTAAGCATGTGCTATTATATGAATGATCAGTGTGTATATAAGGATTTTTGAGCTTTAGGGTGAAGGTCATAGACCGCTTTGAGATTCTGATGAAAGCTATGCTCCTTCTTGCCAGAAAAAAAAAATGTAAACAATATGTAGGCTAAGATAAAGGTTGTCTCCTGACATTAAGTCCAATCGTGTTCAACTCTGGGGGTTGGTGCTCATCTCCATTTCTAAGCCGAAGACCCGGCATTGTCCATAGACACCTCCAAGGTCATGTGGCTGGCATGACTGCATGGAACGCCGTTACTTTCCCGCCGGAGCGGTACCTATTGATCTACTCACATTTGCATGTTTTTGAATTGCTAGATTGGCAGAAGCTGGGGCTGACAGTGGAAGGTCACACCGCTCCCCGGATTCTAACCTGCGGCCTTTCGGTCAACAAGCTCAAAAGCTCAGTGCTTTAACCCACTGTGCCACCGGGGGCTCCCTAAACAATATGTACACAAAATAAAAAAATACTATCTGTATTTCATTGGAAATTGAATTCCTTCACATAGGCTAATCTAAAATGCAAAACAAAATAAAAACACACTAAAAGACCTTTACATTTAAAATTCATAATAACAGGAAACATTAAAAGTTAAGAAAATCAATGCAAAAGTTATATTTACACCAAATCCAGAGAATTTAGGAAGGCTATTCATGTATCACTGATTGAAAAAGCTCAAGTTAGCATCTGTTTCCCATAGATTTCTGTTGAATTGCCTCAAGCTTCAGTCAGTCAGTCAGTTGATTGATTGATTGATTGACTGATCATCTCAAAGGATGATTATAGACCAAAATTTCTTTAATAGAGTGACAGCCTCCCTCCCTCCATTACTTCTAAAAATGGAGACAGCCACATGTCCCAATTTTAATAGGATTCATTTTTAGGGTTATAGCTATGTGGGCAGGGGGTGAGGGTGGGGAGAAATGAGAGTATTTCCTCCTCCCCAATAATGCGAATTAGAGGCCTTAAACCAAGATAAGTAAAACTGGGAGACACTCTGAAATAGGGCCCATAAAATGCATCAGCATGCTTAGGTATAAACCACATCACATGGCAAAACCAATTAATGGGTGAGCACTCCAGGGATCCACACGTGTACATTGCTGCAAGGGGAAAAAATTAATCCTTTGTGGCCGTGGAGCCACAGATACTCCATATCCCAGAACCAGGTCAGAACCAACCTCTCCTTTGCATGTAATAATAATAATAATAATAATAATAATAATAATATAATGTCTATCCTCACAGCTTGAGGTGGGGCACAACACAGTTAAAACACACCATCATAAAATACATTCAATAAAACGCATATACAGTAGAGTCTCGCTTATTCAACCTTTGCTCATCCAATGTTCTCTATGATCCAATGCATTCTGCCTCCCACCTGGATACACAGCTATTTCAATACATTGAGATGTTTTGGTGCTAAATTCATAAATGCAGTAATTTCTACATAATGTTACCATGTATTGAACTGCCTTTTCTGGCAATTTGTTGCAAAACATGATGTTTTGGTGGTTAATTTGTAAAATCAAAATGTAATTTGATGTTTAATAGGCTTATCCTTAATCCCTCCTTATTATCCAACATTTTTGCTTATCCATCGTTCCACCGGTCCGTTTATGTTGGATAAGCGAGACTCTATTGTATTAAAACACATTTCTATAAAATACACAAATTAAAATACATGGAACAAAGATTAAAATAAAATAGTCATAGAATGTACATTTAACATTCATAGTTGAAAATTGACTGGGTTCCTGAACTTGAAATGTGGACAGCTCTATGTTTAAATTGCTTAATCCCCTGCCACTTTTATCCCACATTAAGTGGTTAGTGTAGAGGAACCCTGTATTGCTAAATTTTCAACTGAAGGTACTGTAGTGCTAAAATATGGAGATTTAGGCTGGATCAACACTGTCATATAGTCCAGTTTCTGATCCCAGATTATGTACTTTGAACTGAATTATATGAGTCTAAACTGCCATATGCCCAGTTAAATGCGCAATTCCAGAGGTTAGCCAGAAGAGACAAGGAACTATTTTTAAATAAGCAATGCATGGAAGTGGAAGAAGACAACAGAATAGGGAGGACAAGAGACCTCTTCCAGAAAATTAGAAACATTGGAGGTAAATTTCAGGCAAAAATTGGTATGATAAGAAACAAAGATGGCAGGGACCTAACAGAAGCTGAAGAGATCAAGAGAAGGTGGCGAGACTATACAGAAGATCTGTATAGGAAGGATAATAATATTGAGGATAGTTTTGACGGTGTGGTGAATGAGTTAGAACCAGACATCCTGAGGAGTGAGGTTGAATGGGCCTTAAGAAGCATTGCTAACAACAAGGCAGCAGGAGACGACGGGATCCCAGCTGAACTGTTTAAAATCTTAAAAGATGATGCTGTCAAGGTGATGCATGCCATTTGCCAGCAAATATGGAAAACACAAGAATGGCCATCAGACTGGAAAAAATCAACTTATATCCCCATACCAAAAAAGGGAAATGCAAAAGACTGCTCAAACTTCCGTACAGTGGCCCTTATTTCTCATGCTAGTAAGGTAATGCTCAAGATCCTGCAAGGAAGACTCCAGCAATACATGGAGCAAGAGTTGCCAGATGTTCAAGCTGGGTTTAGAAAAGGCAGAGGAACGAGAGACCAAATTGCCAATATCCGCTGGATAATGGAGAAAGGCAGGGAGTTTCAGAAAAACATCTACTTCTACTTCATTGACTATTCTAAAGCCTTTGACTGTGTAGATCATAATAAATTGTGGCAAGTTCTTAGTGGGATGGGCATCCCAAGCCACCTTGTCTCTCTCCTGAGGAATCTGTACAAGGACCAAGTAGCAACAGTAAGAACTGACCACGGAACAACAGACTGGTTCAAGATTGGGAAAGGCGTACGGCAAGGCTGCATCCTCTCACCCAACCTTTTTAACTTGTATGCAGAACACATCATGCGATGTGCGGGGCTGGATGAATGCAAAGCTGGGGTGAAAATTGCTGGAAGAAACATTAACAACCTCAGATATGCAGATGACACCACTCTGATGGCCGAAAGCGAGGAGGAGCTGAGGAGCCTTCTAATCAAGGTGAAAGAAGAAAGCGCAAAAGCCGGGTTGCAGCTAAACGTCAAAAAAACCAAGATTATGGCAACAAGAATGATTGACAACTGGAAAATAGAGGGAGAAACCGTGGAGGCCGTGACAGACTTTGTTTTTCTAGGTACAAATATTACTGCAGATGCAGACTGTGGCCAGGAAATCAGAAGACGCTTACTTCTTGGGAGGAGAGCAATGTCCAATCTCGATAAAATAGTGAAGAGTAGAGACATCAGATTGGCAACAAAGATCCGCCTAGTCAAAGCCATGGTATTCCCTGTAGTCACCTACGGATGTGAGAGCTGGACCTTAGGGAAGGCTGAGCGAAGGAAGATCGATGCTTTTGAGCTGTGGTGTTGGAGGAAAGTTCTGAGAGTGCCTTGGACTGCGAGAAGATCCAACCAGTCCATCCTCCAAGAAATAAAGCCCGACTGCTCACTGGAGGGAAAGATACTAGAGACAAAGTTGAAGTACTTTGGTCACATCATGAGGAGACAGCAAAGCCTAGAGAAGACAATTATGCTGGGGAAAGTGGAAGGCAAAAGGAAGAGGGGCCGACCAAGGACAAGATGGATGGATGGCATCCTTGAAGTGACTGGACTGACCTTGAGGGAGCTGGGGGTGGTAACGGCCGACAGGAGCTCTGGCGTGGGCTGGTCCATGAGGTCACGAAGAGTCGGAGACGACTGAACGAATGAACAACAACAACAAACTGCCATATAACCCAATTCAAAGCAGTCTTTTTTTGTCTTGACAGTAGCAATTTGAGAAATTGCAAGTCGCTTCTGGTGTCAGAGAATTGGCAGTCTGCAAGGACATTGCCCAGGGGATGCCTGGATGTTTTTGGTGTTTTACCATCCTTGTGGGAGGCTTCTCTCCTGTCCTCGCATGGGGAGCTGGAACTGACAGAGGGAGCTCATCTGCACTCTCCTCAGATTTGAACCTCCGACCTGTCGATCTTCAGTCCTGCTGGCACAAGGGTTTAACCCACTGCATCACCAGGGGCTCCTCTTCAAAGCAGATAATCTGGGATCAGAAACTGGATTATATGGCAGTGTAGATCCAGCCTAAATTGGTATTTCTGAGAAGCAGAATTTTTATTGGAGGGCTAGCTCCAGCAGACAAGAGTCCTTTGTCTCACCCTGGTCATTCCACAGATATATAAATCCTTTTTTCTAGTTCCAACAGACCTCAACACCTCTGAGGATGCTTGCCATAGATGCAGGTGAAACGTCAGGTGATAATGCCTCTAGGCCATGGCCATACAGCCCTAAAAAAACCTACAACAACCCAGTGATTCCAGCCATGAAAGCCTTCGACAATGCCCTCATTTTGACACACACATACCCATCTATATTTTCTAGAAAGGCTTTGAAAGGATTTTCAATTCTTCTCTTTTTTCTCCTCTGTTTTATCTCTGTGTTTTCTCTGGCTGTTATATTTTTTTTCCCTTCCTTGACCAATAACATGTCTGTCCTTACACAGTCAGGGATCCTTTAGCAACTGAGATGATGTCACAGTATTTACAGCAGCCAGATTTAGTTCAGCATTCACATTATTGAAAGACAACTGAGGGCAAACAAAATAATAATAAGGAATAATGAAAAATCATTAAAAAGAGGGGGTTATTAAAATATTTGCAACAAGATGGAAATGTTTCAGCTCATTTTAATTACCTGGTCTGAAATGCACAGGTATCTGAGGTGATGGAATAAATTTTTCAATATGCAGGAAATGGAGTAGATGTCTCTGTGCAACTTTCCAATATTCACATGAACTGCAGAGCTTAATTCTTGTCTATACTATTCCTATATTCCAAAGTGGAGCAGAGGTCAAAACTGGATTTTCAGACAACGTTCAGGAACTTCTGGTCCTGAACTGGGCTGAGTCAGTTCAGCCCCATTTTAGGCAAAGTTGAGGTATGCTCCAGAGTTTTACTTGGCATGTAAACATACCTCCAGAAACTGCATTGTGATGGGCAAGCCAGATGCATACCTGAGCACAGAAGTCAGCCAAGATTAATAACTGTGCCAGTCTTATGCCGAAGCTTGTCAAGTCAGTTCTGACAAGATGCCTCTCCTGGGTAGCTCAAACTGCACACCCCATTTAAGGAGCAGAACTAGTTCTTGAGCCAATTTCATTTCAGTAGGTTCAATAGGCCATAAATTAACTTGAATGAAAATACACTACCTTAGCGAGGCACAACTACAATAGTATCCACTGAGAGCAATTGCATTGCATTATGGCCATAGTTTTTCTTGGTGGGTTCAGTGCAAAGCTTAGTGCAAGCAGCAAAGAAACTCAAGTTCTCACTGAAGCAGCTGCGTCCATTAGTGTTCCTGCCAATTGTTGGGGAGGGAACAGCTAAAATTGAAACAAAGCCATTTCGCTCCGGATAGTTTCCTTCAACAATCAGCTATGATGGAGACTAAAGTGTTGTGTAGACACGTGGCATATAATTCAATGCAATTGTGAAAATGAACTGCACTTCTGGAAAGCTAGAAAGAACTGGTATTTTAAATTTTCAGTGTAGTGTATGAAGAAGAGAGTGGGAGAAAATAAAGAGGCCAGTTTTAGGTTATAAAACGAAGAACAAAATAGTTAGGCAAACCTCCAGTACCATAACTGGCTATCCAAAGATTTTACTTTTCATGTGTGCTTTAAAATCAGAACTATCCAATTTGAACCCACCAACAACTAATCAGATAGGCTGAGAGATAGTGACTAGAGCTTTATAATGACAGCATACAAGAAAGATAATACTATTTAACAAATTTTTGTCCCTGAGTTATAAATGTCATTTCCTAATTGGTTCTATCATAAAAACATGGAAAAGTTTTTGCGAGTCATCCTACATCACATTTTGCTGTAGTTTTTTAATGAATATCTGATAGAGTCTCAACCAATTCAAAATATAGTTTGTGGCAGCCACAAATACAAAGTTTCTGGAGTATAACAACTGCTTAAAAAACCACACAATGAAACAGGAGATAAAACTTTCAAACCAGGAAAAAATTTTTTTCAAATTTTGCTACATAGTGGATTCACCTTTTTTTTTAAAAAAAAAGTGTTGCATTTCAAAATACCAAACCATGTAAATCACATTAGTAGTCTCCTCTAGAGTAAATCCATTTAATTAATTGGTGAATGCTTTCTCAACACAGAAGGAAATTTGATTAATTCAATAAGTGTCCTATAGGCGGGACTAGTGTGTGGATTCAGACCACTGAGTGGATAAATATGCTGAACTGACCCTCTAATTGAATATATACTGTGTCATGCTGGATGTTCAGCAGCGTAAAAATACTTTTTATTTCCTTTTAAATGCACTTGAAGTAGGATGTTTCAGGTTTATACAATTTTCTTATTAAATCCAATTCCCTTTAAAAAATAACAAAAAAATTGAACATGCAATTTACCAAGTTAACATAACATGGTACATTTGGGGGAAGAAAAATGAAAAACATTAATAAATTATATGTCATCTTTCTGTCTTTTTGAAAAGCTCATACCCAAATACATGGTGTGTGTTTTTGGCATCTCAACCTGTCTGTACAAATGAAAAAGCTGGGTTCAAAGTGCAAAACTAATTTTTACTCAATTAACTCAAAGGGAGGGGAGAGGAGGCAGAATCTACCCCTTTGCAGGAGATTCGGGCTAAAGCAAACAGCTGCAGCATCCTTTAACTTATTTCTTCCCCATTAATATTTTTCCACCTTGACCAAACTCTGATGTTCCTTTGCCATATGTACTCCAGTTTTCATCTGTGAAATGTTGGAGGATATGTTTGAAGGCAGAAAAACATATTTAAAAGAGTCAAGTGCCCCTAGGTCTTCCATCAACAGTTTAGTAGAGGGAAATGTTTTCCATTTTCATTCTTAATGAAAAGTCTAAGAAACTCAGTGATTTCTAAACTCCATATGTCCCACTAAGGCAAAAATCATTATGATACAGTGCTTTGAGAGTTGGACTACGGGTGCATCTATGTAGTGATTTCAGCTAAGATTGTGAATATGGAGTCCGTGCTCAGTGAGATTCCACTAAACCAGATGAGCCCAGATTGAGGACAAGTTACAATTTGGCCAAAAATGATGCAAATATGAGCAGCACACTTTCAAAGGTACAATCACAAATTCACAGAAAAATACACAACATTTTATGCAGCTTTTTGTGATATAAATTTTCATTGTGTTGTGTGAAAGTACCATACAGTATACAAAATTCAAAATACAAATATTGTTTCCTCAAACCCACCCACCCCTTTCCCATCCGTGAACCACCACTCAAGACTTCTGACAGCACTCAGTATGGAACTATTCTCTATTAAAAGCCTATTCTTATCATTACATTAATAGATTTCCCGTGTGACTATTTCAAAGTCTATTTTTGTCTTCTTTTTAAAATAACCAGATGCAAATCTCCATTTTCTATCAAAATCTTAATTATTTCTTCCCCAGATGCTATTGGATATACTTTAGTAGTTTTCTTCTCCAGTCCTTAACAAGTAGTTCTTTTTACCCCTTCCAAGATTTTGCTATTGTAATTCTCACAGCCACAAAACTATATTGGCAAATTTCTACATCTTTTTTACCCATTCTCTGGTTGTGATCCCCAGGTTGTGCCAGTCAGCTTTCATATGATATTATTTCTAGTGCCCACTTTTTGCTTGATATTCAGGCAGTTCTTCTTGTAGGTCAGGGCACGGTCCAGAGTGACTCCCAGATATCTGGGTGTGCTGAAATGCTCCAGTGGGATTCTTTCCGCCAGGAAGTAGCAGCCAATAGTGAAAGGACCAAGGCAGTGACATCTCCAGCTCATCCCCTGTTGGATATCAGCCAGCACGTCAATGACTTAAATAAAGAAATAGTTTTCTAAGATCTACAGAGACACTCGCTGGAACACCTCAGCAAACGAGAGTCCAAAAGTGGTAGGCTCAAACCCAGAACCTCAATCAATGGCTGATGCCAAATGAGAGACTCCCTCCTGGGCACACAGAAAACTGGACAACTTGAAAGGCTCTGAACAGACTGCGCCCTGGCACCATGAGATGCAGAGCCAACCTTATGAAATGGGGCTACACAGTGGAGTCCACAACATGTGAATGTGGAGAAGAGAAAACCACAGATCATCTATTAGAATGCAGTCTAAGCCCCACCACATGCACAATGGAGGACCTTCTTATAGTAACACCAGTGGCACTCCAAGTGGCCAGCTACAGGTCAAAGGACATTTAATCAACTACCAAGCTTGCAAACTCTGTGCTTTGTTTGTTTGTTTGTTTGTTTGTTTGTTAAAATGCAATGCAACTGTCTGGTCTGCCCCTGACATGATAAATAAAATAAACCCATTCTCTCATGAAACATGCCTTATTAGTAATTGTTCTATTGGTTTCTTTAATTGCATTTTCCATTTTTTCCCTCTGTACATGTCCACCAAGCATGGAAGAAAGTGCCTTTTTGCATTTTGCAAAAAACAAACAAACAAACAAAAAACATTTAATGTAGTTCTGACAGTTATTCTGACTTCCTGCTCCTTCCCCTGATTAGCTAAAAAAAGAGGCAGGCTAGGATCTGTGATAAGATTGGTTGGGGGTTCCCCTGATGTATCAGTCTGCAGGAGGAGATTCTCATGACAAGAAGAAAGACAGCTGACAGATAGTTTGAAGGACCAATCAGTTGCAGAGATGCCCCCTGAGAGGGTTTGAACCTGGAAAAAATGGTGATATGGTCCAGTGCTGCTACATTCTGAAAAGGGGTACATGTTTTTTATCTGACTGATAAAGGGTCCATGCAACAACAAAAAAGGTTAAGAACCTCTGATCTAGACTATAGAATTAATGCAGTTCAACACCACGTTAACTACCATAGCTCATTGTTTTGAAATCATGAGAGATTTAGTTTGGTGAAGACCTTTTAAAACTACATATCCCATGATTTTATAGCATTGAGCCATGGCAATAAAAATAATGTCAAACTTTTTTAAAAATTCTGCCATTTAGATGCAGCCTTAGACTCTGGATATCAGGATTGATTCTTAGCTTGGCCATGAAAATCTAGTAGCTGACCTTGTGTAAGTCATAAACTCTCAGTTCCAGAAACACACATGATAGTTTCACCTTAGGGTCTCCATAAGGCAGAAGGCAAACAACAACAGCAACAGCGACAACAAATCAAGTGTGGTAATTGCAACCTCCTGGCTACATGCGGTTCTTCAGAGATTCCAAGGACCAGCATTCCATAGAAATGTTGCAATAAGTTATGTGTTCCTTGTAGTCAGTCTAAGTTAACAATCTGGCTGCAGCTCTTTGGACCAGCTGAAGCTTCTGACCACTCTTCAAAGTCAGACCCACATACAGCATGTGACAGTAATTGGAACCATATACTGTAATTTAGGGATATGTTATTGTGAGCAAATCTGATGTCTGAAGGAATTGATGAAATTGGTGCATAAGTTGCAAACATGCACTCCTTCCATTTCTGGAAACTGAGCTTGCAGGTTGAATCCAGGAGTACACACACATTGTGGGCATGCATCTGCCGGGGGAATGCAACCCCATCTAGAAAAGATTTAATCCTTATTTCCTGACCTGACTTTCTAACCATCCTAGTTGGTTAGTAGAAAAAGAGACTGCAAAGAAAATATAAATGCTTGGACAAATTCTTAGAACTCATTAAATAGTTTGGGATCATTTTACCCTTCTGAGTTATGGATAAATTCCCCACAACAGCTTCTTCTATTTCTCAAGATAACTTTGTGTCCTATCTTGCAGCTTGTTCTGCCATGTTTCCTATTATTGCCACCTCCTGGTTAAAATAGTAACATGGGGAAAGCTTCTTTACTAAGAATGCTTTGAACCACATCTTTCTATTCTGATCATGTTTTATGTTTTATAAATGTACTGTGTACTTTGGCATGTTTTATATCTCCCTCTGTTCCCTTCTTTGGAAGACAAATTTTACGACTCCCGAGATTTCTAGATATGGGATGTTCTATTATATTTCAATACAGGGACTGTGGTGTTTTTAAAAAGAAAAAAACACATTGGTACATTATACAGCTCTCTCTTTTCACTTACTATTTACAGTTATAATAACCTTTAAAGCCCAAATATTGTTAAAATGATCTATTACTGAAGGATGTGTCAGGGTTTGTGATTGGTAGTCTCTACCCTCTGCATTAGAGAGAGAAATGTTTCGGATCTGGAAATCATTCAAGGATAGAAGGAATTCTGTCTCATTGCCTGCTGTTCAGCTGATAGAAGAAAGAATGTAGTTTTGTTAATTTAATTAGGCCCCAAAATGGTACATTTTCAGTGTCAACTTAATTGTTAAAGAGCTTTAATAAAGAGACATGGGCAGTTCCAGGCTGACAATCATTTCAACAATGAAAGTCTCAAATGGGCATTTCATTCAGTCTTTCATTTTCTGGCTACAGTTACCAGAAAAGCTGGTATTTTTTAGTGCTATAACTAATAAGACTAATAAGACTAGTGGGTAGTCTAATCAGCTACTATGTTAGTTTTGTGTAGCTAAGCAACATCTCTTGGCCTGATTCTCCCAAAACTAATTTTCCAGGCAGCCGCTGCTTCAAGTGAAGGAGGTCCATTCTGCTGGTGAATGTTGTAAGGTGAATGGCTTTTTCATCTGCTTCTGCCAGTGGTCAAAGCTGAATGAGGATTTGTGATTGGGTCCTGCTTATGATGGTCACAACAATGCTTGTTAATGGAAGGTGATAGAAGCATCATCCACCCACACCAGGCCTGTAGCCAGGATTTTGATTCGGGGGGAGCTGAGTTTGATTGGGGGGGTGAGTCTGCATGAAAGAGGGTCTACCCTAGCAAACCTTTTGTATCGTATGGAATATATTGAGCATGGTGATCAATATATGGGATATATTGTATGGGATATATTGAGCATGGTGATCAGATCATGATATGAATAAACGTAACCATTTAAATAATGTACCAGTAAGGCCTTCTCGTGGACCACCATGAGAATTTCAGGAGGGGGGCTGAAGCCCCTCAAACCCCCCCCCCCCCCCGGCTACATGCCTGACCCACACCTTCATTTATGGAAGAGCCCCTTCTTTTGAAGTAAAGCATACAACCGCTCTGTGATGTCAGCTCCACTGGCTGCCAGTCTGTTACCGAGCACAATTCAAAGTGCTGGCTTTAGCCTATAAAGCCCTAAATGGTTCCAGCCCAGCTTACCTGTCCGAATGTATCTCCTCCAATGAACCACCTCAGACATTAAGATCATCTGGAGTGGCCCTGCTCTTGGACCTACCTTCTTCACAGGTGTGTCTGGTGGGAAAGAGAGACAGGGCTTTCTCAGTGGTGACCCCTCGACTGTGGAATTCCATTCCCAGTGATATTAGAGCACCTCCCTCCTGGCCTTCAGAAGGAAAGTGAAAACCTGGCTCTGGGGTCAAGACTTCAGAGATTAACTATAGTGAAATAATAGCTACAGAATTATGTGCAATGACTTTTGGAATGGCCCCGGATTATGATTGTGAATGACGTGATTTTTAATGGTGCTTGCAATGGTTTATATGTTTTAATGTGCCTTTAATTTTAATTTTATATCATTAACTTAATGTATTTTAATGTATTGTTGTTCAAAGGCATTGAATAATTGCCATATGTAAAGCTGCCTTGAGTCCCATTCAGAGTAGAGACAGACGGGATACAAATAGAGTAAATAAATAAATAAATAAAGCATGTATAGGAGCACAGTTATGATTGTGGCAATAGTGCCATGATTGTGACTACATAGGGATCATGACTATGGAGCATTTACAGATGTGTAACTCTAAGTGATAGTAAATGCCAACTGCCATCTTTTGGTCTAGTAGTCACAGGTATTGGAGACTGACAGGCAACTGTCTTCTTGTGGCCAGCACAAACCTGGGAGATGTTGTTGAGTGATTTCAGCAAATTGCAAAAAGTGGATTCAAGCCAAGTGCATTCTGCTACTGCCAATGATCCAGATTCAAGACATGAACCAGGTTTGAAGGGAACAAGAACAGAGGTTTATTCAATCTGGCCAGCAAAGATGTTGGATACAGAGATTACACTCTCAAAAGATCCAACATAAATCATGCAGCAAAGTACAGGACATTTTATTCATTCTGACAGCCACTCTCTCCTGATTGGCTGGAAAGCCAGCCCAGCTAAGATCTGGGCATTTGTTGGCTCTGGATTTCTCCTGGTGTCACAGGTGGTACAGCTATCATTTGTGAATTTGAAGTTGGAGTGCAGACCAGTGGAATAAGGTGAGGCAATATGCAGGGACGGCTCAACACATTATGCAAAGTAAGCATTTGCAGTATAGTTGATTTTGCCCAGGGGCGCTCTTGAGGCGCTCTTGAGGTGCTCTTGAGGGAAAATAGACCTTGACATATGTGAGTTGTAGTTACTGGGATGTATAGTTCACCTAAAATTAAAGAGCATTCTGAACTCCACCAATGATGGAATTGAACCAAATATGGCACACAGAACTCCCACGATGATCAGAATATATATATCAGTGATTGGTTGGGGGGGGGGGGCAAAATACTGTTTGCTTACCATTGAAAATTACCTAGGGCCACCTCTGGCAATATGCAAAGCAGTCTGTGATGAAATTATTTGCCCAGTCCAGTTTACAAAAAGGGTGAGCTTCAGAAAACACAATGGGTTTTTATGTATATCCAAACACTTCAATGAAAAGTATACTGAGTTAATCTGTGTGCTGACGTCCATCAGCAGCTCATCTCTGGATCTCCTCCAGAAGTTGGAAACTATTTTACATTATGTCATTATCTTCACATACTGACATTGTCCTTTCTTGATGGCTCCAGTCTCACAAGAGTAGGCAACCTGTTTCCTTCTCTAAATTCAGCTTAAAACCCCAAGTGGACATTTACACTCTCTACTGGCATGGAAGCTACTGGTGATTAGTGAACATAAAAAAAGAGATTATCTGGGTGACAGAAAAGGTCCATACCTATAGATCCAAAAGGTCCATACCCATAGATCCAAACTCAAAAGGAAGTTGGATGAGATTGCCCTTATGGTTTTTCCCAACTCTGTGGTTCTATTATTCTCATTGCCTCACTCCCCACCTCAATCTGTACATGGAGGAAAGAAGATATGAAGACTTTATGTATATAACTTCTCTGTATAATTTAGAATTTTATGCTATCAATGTTTTAAGTAGCACAAGAATAATCTGAGTTTAAGGAAAGATCTCCTTACTTCAGATCATCTTCCCAAATGCAAACATGGCAGTGTTGAGTGAGGTTATGGACAAATCTATGTAGTGTTTTTTCTTTACACAGTCGCATGAGGCACATGATGCAGCCATGGCATTTAAGGCAGGATTGTTATGCTATAATTGTATAGTGTAAAGGTGCTCATTCATTGGGTTCTGACATGCAGTCCTAGGATTCAAGTGCCACTAATCACAAAAATATAATATATATAATATCAAACTTTATTTATATTCCTCTCTATCTCCCCTGCGGTACTCAGGGCAGATTCCAGCAAACAAAAAGGCAAACATTCAAGACCGCAATAACTGTAAATACAAATATAATAACCCCAAACAACTCCACAAAAAGGGCAACTTAAGCATAACAACTATAATTTAAATAAAACATAATCAATTGAAAATTATAATTAACATAGAACTTGAATGTAAAACATCCCAATTAATATATCAAAATCCCATGGAGCAGAAGTTGTTAAGATGATTTTTGCATTTCCTGATTATGTTCTGGTCTCTCAGTCCATTAACTATCATGTCAAACACAAATTCTTCTGCTTAAATACACTTTGCAAACAGGAAGGAATATATATACTCCAAATACAAGACAAGACTGCTTTATTTGGACCTTAAAAATCTAATGTAATCCTTGGATTGGTTTCCTTGTCATAGTAGACACATATATGCAAAAAGCCATTTGATGAAGCCAAGAACAAACTAACTTTTTGGATGACAGTTCCCAAAATCCCCCAACCAGCATAGTGATGCTGGCTGGTGATTTCTGGAAGTTATCATCCAAAAAAATGTAATAACTTGCCTAAGATCTAAAATGCATGCAGCATTTTAACCCATAGAAATAACTCTTGTCATGTTTGTTATGTAAATGGAAACCCAAAAATTGAATGATAGTGGGTTTGGTTAAGGGAGAAATCTTGTTTCCAGTTCCTATGAATGGTTATGAAAGATGGACACTGAAGAAACCTTGACAGGAAGATAATAAACTAATTGGGGATTTTTAGTTTGGTGAGGCACTAGCACTCTTTTGCAGTTAAAACCATGTAAAATACTACTATAATTCCTTAGTATTGGCTGTTAAAGTGGCATCAAGCTGCATTAATTCTATAGAATAATGGGCTACATGGCCAAATGTGGACTTGAACTCTCTAGAGTCAGAGTTCGCTGTTCTTTACAATAATACTCGGCTCCAAATGTGATCTTGTTCTTATGCAAATTCATTACAAACAGGTGCCAGAGCAATGGAGACTTGCTGCTTCCTTCTTATAAATCAGTGGTTTTATATAATGGCTTGGTATTCTATCATTTAAAGAGTGAGAAAGAATCCACACTCCAGATTGGCCATAAAGCTCCGTGCTTTCAACATAAAAGCTTTTCTAGAGTTGGCATTCACCCTAATGTAATTATCTTCATTTTCAAGAAAATTGCTTTCTTTCCAGCTGAGGTAACAGCTGCATTATGCTCACTTCAAGTCTTTAAATCTGTTTGGTGATATGTATGTGTGTGTGTATATATATATATATATATATATATATATATATATATATATATATCTCCCCCTCCCATTTTATTTTATTTTTATTTTTTGCAAATAACTTATAACCTGCATTTGGTATATTTCATGTCTAGAATGGAAATGACTTTTTGGATACTCTGACAAAATATCAACATTTATATTGATATCGAGCACGGTTTGTGTCCTTTCTTAGGGCATATGCCGCGGCAATAAAGGCCGCAAAGAAAACCTTCTTTGCGGCCACTATTGCGTCTGCAAAGAACCGTCCGGCGGAGTTGTTCCGGATTGTCAGAGGTCTTTCAACTCCTGCCACCTCAGGCGGGAGCCCTGACAATTCGGTCACGTGCTGTGAAGCATTTGCTCGGTTCTTTGCAGACAAAGTCGCCTTGATCCGTTCTGGGCTGGACGCCGCGTTAAATGCAGTCTCTGAGGATGTAACAAGAGCACCTGCTTGTCCTATTCTGATAGATTCTTTTCAGTTTGTGAAACCCGAGGATGTGGACAAGATACTTGGAGGAATGAGGCCCACCACGTCCATCCTAGACCCCTGCCCATCCTGGCTTCTGAGGGAGGCCAGAGGGGGATTGGCTGAGTGGGTAACAGTGGTGGTGAATGCCTCCCTTCGGGAAGGCAAGATTCCAGAGAGCCTAAAACAGGCTATTATAAAGCCGCTGTTGAAGAAACCATCACTGGACCCCACTAAATTGGACAACTTTCGGCCTGTTTCCAATCTCCCCTTTTTGGGCAAAGTCATGGAAAGCGTGGTGGCCTCACAACTCCAGGTATTCTTGAGAGACACGGATTATCTGGATTCGGCACAGTCTGGTTTCAGACCGGGACATGGTACCGAGACGGTCTTGGTCGCCTTAGTGGATGATCTGCGCCAGGAGCTAGACAGGGGGAGTGTGTCCCTGTTGGTGCTCCTGGACCTCTCAGCGGCCTTCGATACCGTCGACCACGGTATCCTTCTGGGGCGCCTTGCGGAAATGGGCCTTGGGGGCACTGCTTTGCAGTGGCTCCAGTCATTCCTGGAGGGCCGCACCCAGAAGGTGTTATTGGGGGACTCCTGTTCTACACCACAGCCTTTGACTTGTGGGGTTCCACAGGGTTCCATACTGTCCCCCATGCTGTTTAATATCTACATGAAGCCGCTGGGTGAGATCATGCGGAGTTTCGGGGTGCGGTGTCATCTGTACGCAGATGATGTCCAACTCTGTCACTCCTTCCCACCTGCTATTAAGGAGGCTGTCGAGGTCCTGAACCGGTGCCTGGCCGCTGTAACGGTCTGGATGAGGGCGAACAAACTGAAATTAAATCCAGACAAGACAGAGTTACTCCTGGTCAGTCGCAAGGCCGAATGGGGTATAGGGTTACAGCCTGTGCTGGATGGGGTCGCACTCCCCTTGAAAGCGCAGGTTCGCAGCTTGGGTGTGACCCTGGACTCATTGTTGAGCCTGGATCCCCAGGTTTCAGCGGTGACCAGGGGAGCATTTGCACAGCTCAGGCTCGTGCGCCAGCTGCGCCCGTATCTCGGGAAGTCTGACTTGGCCACGGTGGTACACGTTCTGGTCACATCCCGCCTTGACTACTGCAACGCTCTCTACATGGGGCTGCCCTTGAAGACAGCCCGGAAGCTTCAGCTGGTTCAGCGCGCGGCAGCCATGTTACTAACTGGAGCGGGAGGCAGGGAGCACACAACGCCCTTGTTGTCCCAGCTCCACTGGCTGCCGATTTGCTACCGGACCCAATTTAAGGTGCTGGTTTTGGCCTACAAAGCCCTAAACGGCTCCGGCCCAAAATACCTTTCGGACCGCATCTTGGCCTACGAGCCCACGAGGACCTTGAGATCGTCTGGGGAGGCCCTTCTCTCGATCCCGCCTGCCTCACAGGCACGCCTGGCGGGGACGAGAGAGAGGGCCTTCTCGGTGGTGGCCCCCTGGCTGTGGAACACTCTCCCTGCAGACATCAGACAGGCGCCCTCCCTTATGTCCTTCCGAAAAAGCCTTAAGACATGGCTGTTCGAGAAGGCATTTAATTAAGTGCTATAACAATGTGGTAAAGATGACTGGAATGGAACAAGGAATATGAGATTGGTTATGATTCTACTATGAGACGAAGCGGATTTAGTGTAACTTTGTAATTGTTGTATTGTTAATATGTTGTTGTAATTGCCTTTTTGTAAATTGCCTTTTATATGTGTTGTACACCGCCATGAGTCGCCCTAAAGGGCTGAGAATGGCGGTTAATAAATGCATCAAATAAATAAATAAATAAATAAATATTTGTATTGTATTTAAATACTTTGTTTGTGTGCCAGAAACTTCATGAAACGTGTGGAGGGCACTATATTTTGTTATTAAGATCTTTTTTATAAAGATGAAATACTGAAGCCATAACATTTGCAAACATGGGGGACATGAGAGAAGCCTCCTCGCAGGATTGCAAGACATCCGGGCGTCCCCTGGGCAACGTCTTCGTAGATGGCCGATTCTCTCAACCCAGAAGCAACCGGAGACGACTTGAAGCATGCAAACAAGGAAGCAAAACAACCAACGGTCCTTTTCAGGACCAACCATGACAATAATCGCAATCAACATCGAAGGCATGTCAGCTGCCAAAGAACAACTGCTCTATGAACTGTGCCGAGATAAGAAATGTGACGTGCTGTGTGTCCAAGAAACACACAGGGATGAACGACAGAAACGACCCAAAGTTCCAGGAATGATCCTAGTAGCGGAAAGACCACATGCGCAGTATGGAAGTGCTGTCTTTGTCAAACCAGGCCTCCAAGTCAGCAGTGCCCACAACACTGAAGAAAACAATATCGAGGTTATAACAGTAGAGCTTAATAACATCACCATCACCTCTGTGTACAAGCCCCCAAATGAAGACTTCTGCTTCTCCTCCCCCGAGAACTTTGACAGGCACCAAAGGGAGGTAGTAATTGGTGACTTCAACAGCCATAGCCATGTATGGGGCTATGCCCAAGAGGACAGAAATGGAGAGGCTGTCCTGTCCTGGTCTGAACTGCACAAACTATCACTCATCCATGATAGCAAGCTCCCACCATCCTACAACAGCGGGAGATGGCACCGAGGTTATAACCCAGACCTCGGTGAGCGACAGCATCGTACAGCAATGCACCAAATCAGTGGGACCACCAATCCCAAACACACAGCACCGACCAATAATATGCCAACTGTTCCCAACAATAAGGCCTCAGGAAGTTCGATTTAAACGAAGATACAACTTCAGAAAGGCAGATTGCACTAAATTCTCAGACATGTTAGACGACATGATCACATCGGTCATGCCAGTCCCTGAGGAATACGAACATTTTATTGAAATAGTGAAAACCTGCTCACGGGCCTCTATACCGAGAGGCTGTAGAACCCACTACCTCCAGGGCATTACTTCTGAAACAGCTGCCTTGTTGGAAAACTATTACAGGCTCCACAACGAAGACCCATTCAGTGAGCAGACTCTTCAGGCAGCGCAGAGCATTGTGTCCTCCATCTCTGAAGCCAAGAAAGAACAGTGGATCAAGTTGATCACAGAGGTCGACATGGGCAGGAGCAGCCAGAAGGCGTGGAGGCTGCTGAGACGGCTGAGCAACGATCCCTCACAAACTAATACCCATGCCAACATAAAGGCAGATCAGATAGCACACCAACTCTTGAAGAATGGGAAACCCAACCTTGCCACCAAAGTAGGAAAGAAACCAATAGCCAGACAGCCGGAGATTGAGAACAACAACCTCCATGAACCCTTTACATCTACTGAATTGGACATGGCTCTCAACAAATGTAAGAATGGCAAAGCAGCTGGCTTGGATGATCTACGGATGGAACAAATCAAGAACTTTGGTCCAAAAGCAAGGCGCTGGCTGCTGGAGCTGATGAACAACTGCACTGCATCCTGTCAGATCCCCAAAATCTGGAGGAAAGCAAGAGTCATCGCCATCTTGAAGCCAGGCAAAGACCGTAATGACCCAAAAAGCTACAGACCAATCTCCCTGTTGTGCCACCTCTACAAAGTTCTGGAGAGACTTATTTTGCATAGAATTATGGAAAATATAGACCCCTGTCTGATCCCACAGCAAGCTGGCTTCAGAAAAGGCAAAAGCTGCACATCGCAAGTGCTGAACCTGACCCAGCACATAGAAGATGGCTTTGAAAGGCAGCAGATCACAGGAGCTGTCTTCATAGACTTGTCAGCAGCCTATGATACTGTGAACCACCGCCTCCTCCTGGGAAAAATGTATAATATCACAAAGGACTACCACCTCACCCGCCTCATAGGAAACCTGCTACAAAACAGGAGCTTTTTTGTTGAGTTCCAGGGCCAGAGAAGCAGATGGCGGAAACAGAAGAACGGCCTGCCTCAGGGGAGCGTGCTTGCTCCATCCATGTTCAACATCTACACAAATGACCAGCCACTGCCAGAAGGGACAGAGAGTTTCATCTATGCTGACGATCGTGCCATTACTGCTCAAGCAGGGAGCTTTGAGATGGTAGAACAGAAGCTCTCCGAAGCTCTAGGTGCTCTTAGTGCCTATTACAGGGAAAACCATCTGATCCCTAATCCATCTAAAACACAGACATGCGCCTTTCACCTTAAGAACAGACAAGCATCCCGAGCTCTGAGGATTACCTGGGAAGGAATCCCACTGGAGCATTGCAGCGCACCCAAATACCTGGGAGTCACTTTGGACCGTGCTCTGACCTACAAGAAGCACTGCCTGAACATCAAACAAAAAGTGGGCGCTAGAAACAACATCATACGAAAGCTGACTGGCACAACCTGGGGATCACAACCAGACACAGTGAAGACATCTGCCCTTGCGCTATGCTACTCTGCTGCTGAGTATGCATGCCCAGTGTGGAACACATCTCATCACACTAAAACAGTGGATGTGGCTCTTAATGAGACATGCCGCATTATCACGGGGTGTCTGCGACCCACACCACTGGAGAAATTACACTGCTTAGCCGGTATTGCACCACCTGACATCCGCCGGGAAGTAGCAGCCAATAGTGAAAGGACCAAGGCAGAGACATCTCCAGCTCATCCCCTGTTTGGGTATCAGCCAGCACGTCAACGACTTAAATCAAGACATAGTTTTCTTAGAACTACAGAGACACTCGCTGGAACACCCCAGCAAGCGAGAGTCCAAAAGTGGCAGGCCCAAACCCAGCACCTCAATTCATGGGTGATACCAGATGAGAGACTCCCCCCTGGGCACTCAGAAGACTGGGCGACTTGGAAGGCGCTGAACAGATTGCGCTCTGGCACCACGAGATGCAGAGCCAATCTTAAGAAATGGGGCTACAGGGTGGAATCCTCGGCATGCGAGTGCGGAGAAGAACAAACCACTGACCACCTGCTGCAATGCACCCTGAGCCCTGCCACATGCACGATGGAGGACCTTCTTGCGGCAACCCCAGAGGCACTCCAAGTGGCCAGATACTGGTCAAAGGACATTTAAGCAAAAACCAAATTTACAAAATCTGTGTGGTTTTTTTTCTTTCTTTTTTTTCTTTCTTTCTTTTTTTTCTTTTTTTTCTCTTTTTAATCTCTGTGTTTGTTTTGCTCTGTTGGAATTGTAATACAATGGTTGCTGATGACACGATAAATAAAATATTTGCAAACATGAATGTGAAGACATGTTTAAGGAGCAACAAAAGGCAGCATCCAAGGATTTCACAGACCAAGGGCACTTCCTGACAGCATTAAATAACGGGTTTTAAATGAGGGAAAAAATCCCAGGACTTCAGAAGAAGTCCACATACAGATCTATTGGTCCCGAGATTTCTGCCTCCATTGTCCAGACTTGATGCTTTGTTGTGAGATGGCTGCCACAGGACTTCTGCTGGAAACATTGCCATTTAAAAAAAAAATAACTTCAAGATGTGGATATATGGAAATTTAGATATACAAATCACTGCAAAAGTTCTGTTTTTTGTCCTGGTCAGAGAAACTGTGCCTTCCAGTTGTTTCATGAAGTATCTGTTACACAAACAAAGTTTATGAGGTAGGATCACTTCTGCCAGAGTCAGCACTGCGCAATCAAACTGGGACACACACTTTCAAGCCAGGAACAGAACTTTGTCATTATTGCCATTTTAGAGCCTGGCTTTCTGGCCATCTGTTCAGACAGATTTGGTTGTGTACTTGTGGCATCAAACAACATAGTGCTGTTCCTGGGTTATACATGGCTGTTCCTGATAGCTCTTCTTGTGAAAAGATGTACAACATTGACTAGCGGCCCACAATTTTGTCCTGGCCAGAGAAAATGTGCCCTCCACACATTTCATGAAGTTTCTGGCATGCAAACATTTTTTTGCCTTCTACTCTAGTGTCACCTTCTTTTTAGGAACCAGCCAATCAGGAACAAACATCTAATACACAAGAATAAGCCCAGAGAAAAAATCCAGTGATTTCCGAGTGCAGGGACATACAGATATGTGAAGATCCACATATTCGGATCAAAATGGTGACAGTTGTTTTACATGAAGCCACTGGGAGAGATCATCCGGAGTTTTGGGGTCAGATGCCATCTGTATGCGGATGATGTTCAGCTCTATCATTCCTTCCCACCTGTCACTAAGGAGGCTGTGCACGTCCTGAACAGGTCCTTGGCCTCTGTGTCAGACTGGATGAGGGCAAACAGATTGAAACTAAATCCAGGCAAGACAGAAATACTCCTGGTCAGTCAAAAGGCCGAACAGGGGATAGGGTTACAGCCTGTGTTAGATGGGGTTACACTCACCCTGAAAACACAGGTTCGCAGTTTGAGAGTGATCGGGCACTCATCGCTGAACCTGTATGTAATAAATAAATAAATAAATATTCCCACACCTGGAAATCTCACATTTTTTTGCCTTTTGTAGCAAGTGCTTCCGCATTTACAGAGAATGGCATCTGGCCACCTTCCTGTTTGCTGCAGAAGCTCCTGGGATGAAGGTACTGTTTGGACGGGCCCCTAGACTGACATGTGTGGGAAAAGGCAATGAAATGTTACTCCTCTGTCACAATGTGGACAGCCCACAGATGAATAATATTCCAATGCATGCACAATCACCAGAAGGAGATTCTGGGTTAGTCTGGGTTAGTCCCACCCAGACTAGGCCCATTGAATCAGTGGAGTATGTACATGTTGCCTTCATATTCACCAGCTGATTCAATGGACCTACTCTAGTTGCAATGAACCAATTTATTTTTGACCATTTTCCTATGTCATGAAACTATAAGAGACTAAAAGCTGCTTTTATTAACTGAACCGGTATAGATTTGCTGTTGGCAGAAAGGGCTCCAAGCAGTGTCTGCCAGGCATAAGAAAGAGGTTCACTTTAAAGGAAAATTATTTTAACTTTTTTTAAGCTTTAATTTTCTAAAGTTTTGTGTCCTCTGTGCAGACAGGGGACATGGGGGCAAGAAGAAAGCCTATCAGATAAATGGTACCATCTCAGAAACATCTCTTCTCTGAAAAGCTGGACTGCTTAGATGAGATGTTGACAGGAGGTCAGCAACTCTCCATGTACCTGTGTACTTAAGAGTGAGCAGAATAAACTCATACTGTCACAGCTTGTTATGATAGATCTTTCTCTGTGTTTATGTCTGTTAACTACTCTTGTTCACATTGATCTTTTCAATACTCGAGAGATCTAACACTTCAATTGTGAAGAAAGAAAGAGGGGTCTATAAAGACTTTCAAATGCTACAAAATTGTTTCAAGATATATAGATGGGCACTGACATTCGTGAAGAAAACAGATTTGTGTTTAGCTAAATGTAATAATCATATCATTTTGGGATTAATATATCAGGCTAGTTACCCTAAGTATTTCATTTTTGCTCATTGAAGTTTGATCTTTTTCTTCAAAATGGAATATGCATGATTTTCTCTCAGTTTCACCTCTAAGATCATGAATCCCATTAAAGAACTGGCCATTTTTTTTGCTTCCATGGCAATGCTTATGTTACAAAGAGTCAGCTAAACCGGGAGCAGAACTGCGTATGTTCTAAGTAGTATAGATGAACACTATGCAAGCATGATGTAAAATCTTGGCTTCTGCATGCAAGACATGTCTCCAATTATTGAACTGTAACCTTCTCTAAGTCCATGGCAAGCATCTGGCAATGCACACTACTACACATAGCTAGTAGATTTGTGCAATTCAGTCAAAAAGCATGCTGTTTCAGGGTCCATTTTGCTTACCGGGAACTCATTCAAATGGGGAGGACTGTTGCTGTTTTCATTCGGCAAAGATTCGGCCCATTGGCTACAATGGGAAATTTTAAAGGTTAAATCCTCAGCCATGTTAAGGCCTATCTGCATGAAAGTTACCTCAATTTTAGACTCCATTTAAGTTTCAAAACAATTCACCAATCTACTGATTTCTTAGAATTATTTTAAGTTTTTACCATAACGTTTTTTTAAAATAAGACAAACCACAAGAGAGAGTTCTGGGAATTGTAGTCACTGGTTGTGTCCGTTCCCAGCCAATCAGAACATGGACACAACCAGGCCTGTTATTGGCTGAGAAACACACACAAAGAAAAACTTCAACTCCCATCATGCTCTGAGAGGAACTCAGTGACTTTTCAATGCCCAAGCCATGGAAGTGCTGCTGGGAAAGCAAGTTCCCAGCAGGGCTTCTCTGGAGGAGGAGCCTAGGAAACTTTTCCACTGCCAGGGAGGGAGAGAAGATACTGTAGGATCTTCTCCAGGAGACCCGCAGCAGACCTCTGCCTCAGGTATAATCCGGTCTTAACTCCATCCTTTACAGGAGCTGATAAATCCAGCTCTCTTGATCTGTTTTGTACAGCTTTTCTGTTCCCTCCTTCCTGTTCTATTTTTGGGGATTATACGAAATGGACCATTTAATATTACAAATCACTTTCCGTCAAAGCCTAATAGCTAGTGGACAACAATGCATGAATAATATACAAATATACAAGAGAGAAGTAGAACCTCCCTAACTTTAAAGTATTTTCTCCTTCTTAAATGAAATTTGATTCAGATGTTAGCAGCATCAAGGAAACAACATATTTCATCAATGTCCAAGGTTTTTTATTGTTATCTATCAATGAGTCACATCTTACTTCCCAGCTGTCATAACAATAAATCGGGATATTGTGAAATGATGAAAAACTGAAAATATATTGCAGCCACTCATTCATATTCCTATATTTGTCAAGGAAGTTTTTTCTCTTTTGAATTCAAAATGCTCTTTTAAGCCATATTACTGCAGATATTTCTCTTAATGCAGAAAGCTTTGTGCTTTGTTTTATTTCAACTTAATTTAGTGGAAAGGACTGCAGCTGCAAACACAGTTGCAAAACATTCTTATCCATAAAACACTTAGAAATATGGATAGTGGTTCTAATAGAGGAGAAAGAAGTTCACATTCATTTTGGCAACTGGGTCGGTACTTAAATTATGGAAGAAGATACACCAGGAGGCTTGATGAAATGTATAATCCTCTCCCTAATCTCAACCATTTTAAGATAAAGCACATATAGAATAATAGAGTTGGAAGAGACCCCAAGGGCCATTGGGTTCAACTTCCTTTTGCCATGCAGGAACACACATTCAAGGCACCCCTGAAAGATGACCATCCAGCCTCTGCTTAGAAACCTCCAGAGAAGGAGATTCCATACACTTTGGGGCAGCAAATTCCACTGCCAAACAACGTTTACCTTAATATCTCCATTAAAATAGTAGATATGAGGATGGCATTTGTCCACCTTGTCGGTAATTTAACCAATTGAATTAGGTTTGCTACAAATATACCAAAGTTTATTATAGCAAACTCACAATGCAGACATGAGCACTCTGACCAAGGACCAATATTTCAGACGACATGGCTGCCCTAACAGAGATGTAAATCTTTGAAATGGCAAGAATTAATAGTTTCTCCACTTTTGTATTTTCTGTGAGAAAATGATTGAACGTGCACATTTTTAAATTGTTGTATATATTTCTATTTTTAAAGGCTTTCTATTCACAATGTATTTTGCTTAGGGAAAACAAAAATAATTTGTTTTTTCTTTTTTGATTCAATGTGTCTTTCTCGTTGATCTTCTTTCTTCTTATATTGTCTCATCTTATTCTTATCTTCTTCTCTGAGAACACTACACATTTTTGAAGACTATTCACAGTTCAGGTCTTATTCTGTGCAAAAAGAATGATTTGAAGTTTTGAGAAGGAAGCAGCATTCTCTGCAGAGAAAAGCACATTTTCTGCACAGCAATGCTGTTTCTGCATTTTTCATGCAGAATAAGCCCTGAAATAGGAAAGTTGTTGCTCATCTTGGATTCTTTTCATTATTCTTTCAATTCCTATCCATCAAGTCCCAAAATGTCACAAAGATTTTGGAAAACCCATTTAAAAGTAGTCAGATGTCCATTTCTGGTTTTGTTTTTGTAAATTCATACAGGTCAAAGAAATGTTTGGAATGTATTATTTACATCCCAAACTTGGAGATGTTCCCTTTGAAGAAGGAGAATTGTCTCAACGTGTACAATAAAAGATTAGATGGCTGCTGTGCTTTGGTTATCATTGTTATAAAGAGGAAAGTTAAAAGCATCTCTTATATAAATCTGTGACCCCTATTATATGAGTCCCAAGTTATATGGATATTTTTGAAACTTGGTTTCTCACAAATGAAATTAAGAAATTTAAAAATAACTTGAAAAATGAGCAGAATTGATACTTGTTTACTAGACGTTGACATCAGCACTCTGCAGTCTCTCTTTCTCTCAGTGCCAAAATGAACCTGCTGTGGGAACACCAAATGTTCACAGGCAAATCTTAGTGGTTATTTTCCCACTTCCCACAAATGCCATGTCATTACGTACTTTTCAATTTATTGTCAGCAATAATTTGTGCTTTGATTCTTGACAATTACATTTTTAAAAATTGCTCTGAAAACACTGTTAAAAGCATGTGCTGTGTTTACTCACGTTGCACCTAATAATCAGGACCAAAATCTAAACACAACATACATATATGCTTCATGTGCACCTTATAGACAAAATCTGAAGGTAATTTCATACACAATAATTTTAATAATTGCTGCACATGAAACAAAGTTTGTTACACTGAATTATCAGAAAACAAAGGTGCCACTATCTCAGCCACCCATTTGAACAATTTGGGCATTTTGGCATTATGGTTTTCCAGATAAAAGCTGCTCAAAATGTACTCCCTATTGATGTCAAGTAGAAGAATGGTACTCCCTACCTATTGAAGTCAGGTGGAAAGGTTGAGTCTGCTCAGTAATGGCCTCTTGCTTCTTGAATGTTTCCTGTCAGTTGGTACACTTAGCATCAATATTTTCTTGCTGTAGGCACCAGGCAAAACTATTCACCCAGTCTTTTAAATTTATTCTTTTGAATCTAGCGAATGTATATTTATTGCTGCTTTAAGGCAAGAACATTTTAGTAATTGCTGATTATACAGTTTTATGCTTTTTAAATTATTTTCATGACTAACAATACCCCTGCTGATATCAGTGGGTCTACTCTAACTTAAGTTGCATCTAATCATAGAATGAGTGTTTGTGCCGGGTTTTTAGTAAATGTTAACTTGATTAGATTTTGATATAACACTAATATTACTTCTCATAAAAATAAGAATTAATGTTTCATAGAAGACAAAGGACATTTGCCAAAGCACTGGGATAAAAATCATATTAATGATGAATGACTTGCTGTTCCCCAGCTTTAATAGCAGGCACACTCTCTGGTTTCAGTTCTGCCAACCCTATTAACACTATTGTAAATAAAAATGGGACCATGCCAGGTTTGATTTCCTCCTGTGAAAACAAATAAGCAGTCGGGAAACCCAGCCAAGAAAATATGAGCTGTGAAAAATGAATGATTAATTCTGGTGCCCATGTTGGGATTCAGGATTTAAGAGCTACCCAAGAACATCTTGCCATGTCTAGAGACACATAGAAGACCCCCAAAAAGCTCCTTTCAGACTTTTGCATAATTGGACAGTTAAATAAAGCCATTTGGTCCCCTAAAATGAATAGTTCTACACCTAATTACTTACATAATTACTACATCTTATTACTCGAACTGTATTTCGTTTTAGCTGTACCTTTTATTAAACAACTGATCAGATGAAAGGATCAGAACTCTTAACTATAGTCCCAGTTTGATAATAAACCAGGGTTTAGACAATTATCTCAAATGCTTTTAAAAATTTCTGAAATGGTGGCAATTCCTTCCAACTGAAAGCGTTCCATTGCATTGTTATTACACCTCCTCTTCATTGATAGAAAGAGAAACCCACAAGAATAACAGATACTAAAATGTGTTAAAATAGTTCATTCAGGACATGCTAGCAGTGATTACTTGGATATTTACAAACCTTTTTTTTTTTTTTTTTTGCTATTTGAGGCCATTGTAGAAATGTTGTTGTTGTCGTTGTTGTTGTTGTTGTCATCATTACTAATACCCCCACTTTATCTCTCCCAGAGGAGACTCAAAGCAGCTTAACCTAAAAACATAAGCATATAATTAAAAATATACAAATATACAAATATTAAAAAGCATTAAACATCATTCGTATTGAAACAATTCAACTTAAATTCATGAAAAAAAAGAAAACTGCAGCAATCCCTGACATGATCTTAAAAACTTTCTTCTTTAAATACTTGTCTGAATGAAAAGGTTTTAAGCTGCTGCTAGAAGGACAGCAGGGAGGGGGCCATTCTGGCTTCCCTGGGCAGAATGCCCCCCAACACCAGCCAACACTGGATTCCAGAGTAAGGAGCAGCCACCAAGAAGGAAGGCCCACTCTCTCATTCCCACCAACTGAGCTTGACATGGAGGCAGGACCGAGGCAGGACATGGAGGCAGGACCTCTCCTGGAAATTTCAGGGCCTGTGCAGGTTCTTAAAAGGGGATGCAGTCAGCCAAATAGTCTGTTATATGTATATGTTAAACGGCTTGAGGGACTAAATAGAAACCTGAGGAACCCCACAGGGCAATGGCCTGGGGTCCAAGCAGGAGTCCCACAACACCATCCTCTGCGTATGGCCCTACAGGAAGGACCAGAGCCACTGTAAAACAGCGCATCTCAATCCCATCCCAGTGAAACAACCCAGAAGGATATCATGGTTAATGATATCAAAAGTCACTGAGAAATCCAGGAGAACCAACAGGGACACGTTCCCCCATCTACCTTGTTTCATAGGTCATCCACCAAGGCAAACAAAGCTGTCTCTGTTCTATAGCCAGGCCTGAAACCAGATTGAAATGGATCTAGATAATCTGTTTCATCCAGAAATCCCTGGAGTTGGGAGGCAACCACATACTCCAAAACCTTGCTCAGAAACGGAAGGTTGGACACTGGCACTGGTTCAGGGATGTCAGTGGAAGTCAGTGGACATCATAGGGATAGCCAACACTGGATTTGAAGTGAGTCCACTTTTGTTTTTATGTGTAGATTCAATCAAGAACTAAATGCAGTATCCAAGCTATTCATTCACAATTCCCCACGATCATAGAGGGTAAAACAACCTTTGACCTATGAAAGTATTGGCAAAATAATCAATAAACCTGGAAGTTTGACTGGCACTAATGTTGCTAATGTAAAGCATGTTTTTTTTAATTATAGCCTTTGTGGGCTAATTTATTTGAAAGTATCCATGTACATGACTTTAAGTTGTTGTAGTTATTAAAATGGTTTTAATGGTTGCTATGTTTAATTAATTTTTATGAAATTATTTATGCTTTTTAATCTGGTAGTGTTCTAAATTGTTTGCATAGTATGCTTCCCCAAGTTCTCATAATAAAGTATGGAAAATGCTTTATTAAACAAACTCTTTGAAATTGTAGAAATTCTTATCATTATTCTGAAGTATTACAGGAATTGGAAAAATATTCTCTGACCTAGGCAGTAAATGATAAAAAAGTTATTTCCCATGTTTAGATGGTTAAAGCAGAGACGAGACGAGCTGAATTACATTGACAATGATAAGACCTTCAAACAAAGAATTGCAAATAGTATCAGTCTTTATACATTTTGTTTCCTTTTTTCTTGTCTTTTGCATTTTATCTCATTTTTTTGTTGCAGAATATTCACTTTGATGTATCCGGTTCAGTTCCACAGATACAATTGTTAACAATTGCATATCCATTAAATTCCCATCCCAGCTTCATCTGGTTTTGTTGTGGATGCAACAGAGATGATTATTCATTAGGAAGCCCAACAAATGTATGCTATCAAAGTTGTCTTTTTGGTTTTCATTATATAAATGATTTAATTTAAATGTCAGTGTTTTAAATACATGTTTTATGGTTCATCCTTTTAAGGATTATTTTAAAATAAAAATATTGCGAAGAAGGGTTTGTGGGGTACCTCCTCATACTAGGGAAGTTTGTCATTTCCATTGATGCTTCATAGATATCCCTATAGCTTTGTCAGTAATAACACAATTAGGGCTTCTGGGATGTTTGCCGAAATATTATAATCCCATTGGAGAAGCTGCACACGTCAAACACAGCTTCACTTGGAGTTTCAAGGAATACTTAAGGACACAGAATAGAATAAAGGACAAAGAAGAGCTAGAGATTTTAGTATGGTGGGGAACAGCCATGCTCTATTTGGACACAATACACCTATCAGGCCAACGAGTGACCATTGCTCATAAAAACACTTAAAAACACAGTGGAAGAGACCTAAAAAGCAAAAAAACCAACCCAAACCATTTCAATGTATGCGCAAAACCACATATATACACATACATACATACACACACACACACAAAACATATATACACAGATTGCGCCACAGCAGCGCATGGCAGGGGACAGCTAGTGTGTGTGTATGTTTTAATGACTGTCTGTAATATTGATGTTGGAAACTGGCCTGAGTCCCTCGAATAGCTAGTGTATGTGTATGTGTGTGTGTGATGTTTTAATGACTGTCTGTAATATTGATGTTGGAAACTGGCCTGAGTCCCTCGAATGGAGGTGAGAATACAAAACTGCTAAATAAAATAAAATATAATAAATAAATATAAATGTAAAACCACTGGATGAATTGACACCAAATTTAGACACAATACACCTATCTGGCCAATGAGTGACCATCACTCAAAAAAAAAAACCACTGAAAAACACAGCAGAAGAGACTTTTAAAAAACCCAAAAATTACATTACAACACATGCACAAAACCATACACACACACACACACATAATGAACCATAAAATAAATTTGTATTTTTCAAAATGAAACAAAACTTATAGTAAGGTAGAAAATAATGTTTACTTTGATATACTTCCACTGCTCTGTGCATGTCTATGTCCCTTCAAGTTGCCTGTTGACATGATGGCCTCATGAATTTCATAGGGTTTTCGTAGGCAAGGGATACTCAGAAGTGATTTCTCCAGCTCCTTCCTCTGAAAACTAACCTTCAGTACTTGGTATTCATTTGTGTTCTCCTATCCATATTCCAAACAGGACTGATCCTGCTTAACTTAACAGACAGGCAATTTTTAAAATAAAAAGCATTATTTCCCAAATTATTTCCTACAGAGGAAAACATTTGGTTCTTCTTGAAGGTAATAAAAAGTATGAAAGATTGAATTAGATGGGGTGTGTGTGTGTGTGTGTGTATAGTGTACCTATATCTATAGCTATATCAAATCCTTTTGTATTGGTATAAGATTTCCCAAACCATTCTATTATGCAACAGTAATAACTTCACTCTTTTGATGGCATTATGGAAAATATAAACAACACTGCATAAAGTGCCATCTGAGAAGCGAAATAAATACAGCTGGGCAGGTTTTGAAATACTTTCCCAGTACTATGTAAACAGAAAATTTGTAAAACAGGATGCTAAAATGTTAATAGCACTGAGTAATAAAAGCAAAAGCCACAAGCACCAATCATGTTATAATACGGATTCGTAAACTGTGCAGGCAGTAGTGAAAAAGGGAAAAGATCACTGCACACACAAAATGACAGAAATTAACATTTTAATGGAGTCAACAAAACCCAGTTAGTTTATTTCTTGGCGTAATTCCCACATATAATGGATTATACTCCTAGCCCGCCACTGATGCTTTGATGAAGACAGAAATAGGGTGGTCTTTGCTTTTCCTCTCTTCTTTCTCTTCAAGACTGTTCTTTTAAGACTGTCTGGGATAAAAGATGACACACTGCCTCAATCCATTCAAAATGAACAGGACTGATAGATCTCAGACTGAATCCACACCTGCACAAAAATCCATACTCACCTAGATCCTGGTGCTGTTGGAACACATGACGTTCTTCCATTATCAAAGTGAAAGTGCTTATTTTAGGCTTTAATGCATTTTTTTAAAAAAAAATTCCACAGTTTTTACACTGTAGTTTTAGAGAAAATGCTTTGTTTCCAAAGTACCTTGGGATTGGATTGGGATTGGGGAGTGGAGTAATTAGGGACTGAACAGCTTTGTGTTTGTATTTACCTAGAGGTTTGATAAACCTCTTTAATAAATTATGGTGTGCAATTTTGTTGAGGATATGTGTTAAATTTTAGAATAACTCCAATCTATGTATATAAGTTGTATACAAAAATTAAATTAATTTAGGTTCTTGTAGGTTATTTCGGGCTATAGGGCCATGTTCTAGAGGCCTACAAGAACCCAGTGATTCCAGCCATGAAAGCCTTCGACAATACATAAATTAATGTCATACTTAGACTTGGATTCCATCTCTAACATATGTCATTATGTATGCATATGCAAACGCAGATATTCCCAAATCCCAAAACTCTGAAATCCAAAACATTTCTGATCCGAAGCATTCCAGATAAGGGATACTTAACCTGTACATTATAATATTATGTATACTACTTCTGTGTTTTCTAGAACTAGTAAAAGTTCAATTAAGCAGCGCATAGGCTTGTCACTGAGGTCTTAAGGGCTGCTCTTAAGGAAAGGCAATAGAAGGGATCTCTTTTTAAATATCACAGATACACAAGAGAATCAGACATAACAGCCACACAAGACAACCAGAGAAGATAACAAGACTGTGGGACAAACTGTGAGATCTGTCTCAAGAACTACTCTTTGAATCTTATATTTTTCTAAACACATATATTATTGTCTTGTCAAATACAGGAAGATAATTGTTGAAGAAAATGTTTTTTTATAATTTAAATTAAATACACAAAGAAACCAATTTGTTGTTACTGTTTGGGTTTATATATAGGAAAAATGTGAATGCAGGCATCGACGGGACAGGATGAAATTTCATTTGAATGAAACCTGCCTAATTCTGAATACTGGCGTATATATTACACATGTTTTGGAATTTTCCTCTAGCTGCAATAACTTTGTATTTGTCTATTTTCTAATAGTAAAGTCTGGTCTATGAATGTTCTAAAATGATGAATGTTTGGTTCTCTGAAATAATATGTAAGGCATCAATCAAGTCATTCCAGGGAAAATGAACACAATCATTATTGGTTTCCCAAATTTTGCTTGTTGGGTAATGAAGCAAAACCATACAAGGGTAGCAGGAAACCTGGACAGGAGTCTAAACTAGACATTTTGAACGTCTCAGTCCAGGCTTATTTGCCAAACACATTTATTGACAAATCAATGGATATTATAATAGACAAATAAATCCAGATGAAAGCTATATGAGGTCTCTTCCAACTCAATGATTCTATGATTCTATACAAATTGTGAGAGCACAACAGTTACTTCCCAGTTAATCCCTCTTGGCAACTGAGCTAGAAGAAGTTCCCTTTGTCCTGTATACATTCCCACAAATGGGTGAGCACACTCTGAATTTACAGTAATATCAATGAAATAATGGTTTACAGACAATGACAGAAATACTTGGAAACAAGAGTGAGATATACTGGATTAAAGTAGATCTATGTGAATGGAATACAGTGCTATTTCATAAGAATTGGATTCTGTATATGTACCACAATGTAATCAATGATGAATTGTACTACGAGTACCATGAAAAATGCTCCTTATAAGAAAACATATGCCTATATTATGTCTATGAAAGAGAATGTGCCTGGTTTTGGAATATGTATGTCATGTGATAAAGTCACAAAGGAGTGTACATTCTTTTCCTCAATACATATATAAAACAATTATTCTCCTTTAATATAAAATTACCTGAAAATGAAAAACCTAAGATATTCTTAAGGGAATGCTGGTGTATATCTGCTTACTAACAACCTCATCACAAAGGGCTAAATTCAGCGGAATGCACCAGTTTAGCCCAGGTCACCCATTGAGTCCACTGGCTTCCATCAAATGATGTTGGTGTGACTCCATGGGTAAAGGAGGGCAGAGCCAGCACATGCCGCTGCCACCACAGCAACACCAGAGACTTCCCTTGTTGCCATTACAATGAGGAGAAGCCGTACACTCCACACATACTCTATGTTTCCTCCATGGGACCAGCAGGGAGAGGAGTCAGATGAGGCAGGCCATGGGGCTCCGGGTTCCCAATGCCCCCCAATGACACAGAGCAACTCCGGCAGCCATGTGACAGATCATAGGTGATAGTGTTGATGGCACCTTTAAGAGCTTGGGTGATCAAAATGGTAAACTGTAAAGAATTCTCCCAGATACATATTGGTAAGCTTATGACAAAGAACCCTCAATCCTTTTCAACTCCCATGAGTGAGAGAATGCCAAAAGACCATTTTATTGTCAACCCTTAGTTCAGGACCATAATATAGTCTTCCTATTTTCCCATTCCAATATTTTCCAGCCCATATTGTCTTTTCTAGTAAGTCATGTCTTCTCGTGATGTGTCCAAATCATGATAGCTTGAGTTTAGCCATTTTGGTTAAAAGGAGGTTATGCTTGATTTGATCGAGAATGGAACTATTTGTCTTTTAGGCACTCCACAGTATTTGCAAAACTCTCCTCCAGCACCATATTTTAAATGATTTATTTTGTTGTTGTTGTTGTTCATTGTCCAACCTTCACAAACACTGTGTTCCTGACTTTGATACTGAGTGCACTTGTGGATATTTGGGGGAGAGGGGGTTATGTAGTAGACCGTCTCGGTCAAATAAGATACACCTAAGTAAGAAATGTGTAGAAGGAAGGTGACATTATGAACAGAGGAGAAGCAGTTTAATTAAAAGTCTAATTAACAAAACTGACCTGTAATTAAGCTTCTGTAAATTCAAGGTCATGCTTGTTCTCACATGCCCAGCTGCAATAAAAGGATATCTTCAAAGGCTGATGGAACATCACGGACTTCTGCTATAAAACATTACAGGTTTTTAGAAATCATGTAGTAAAACTGGACCATACCACTTCAGATTGAATAGAGGCTGAAATTCACATCCTTATGTGTTACATTGTCAAATTTGACTCATATCAGTAGATTATATTCAACTAGGGATAGAAAAGAAAGTTATTAGATTCACTCTTTCTCTTAAATATATTCATTTCATGGCTCTGAGCATCTGGGAAAAGGTACAAAGCACATCTTGATCTGGAAGTGTCAGTACATTTCAAAGACTTGTAATGCAATTTTAGCAAGGAAAACATTTGATGCAACTATGCATAATTTGAAAAACGTGCATTAGTACAAAGGTATACATTTGCAAAACAGATTTTAATCCATGGAGAGCTGAATAAAATGCATGTAAAACTATGCATTTTAAAACTTATGCATACAGATCTGCTTGAGGGATGAAAACAAAGAACCTTGCATGATGATATAAACATAGGTGGGATGAGAATACTGTAGGATCCAAATAAACAACACAATAAAAAAAAACATGCCTTATAGATTTTCACATCAATATGTTCAACAAGGGATTATTATTATACAGAGCAGTCCCATGGCAAGTTGTTCCAGGTAACATGTAAGATCATTGCATTGTGGCATTATCATTTTGGGCTTTTCCCCATTTCCAGTGAGGTAGGCACAGATAACAGCAGGGGAATTGTGAAATACATAATAATGCAGCTATAATGTAACAGGTTATAGATAGGGATGGGTAAATCTAAGAATTCTGTATGTCATGAAATTTCTCATCTCCTTGACTCATTTTCTCTTTTTGCCCACATTCATATCAATTTACAAATATACACTAAATTATGATATTTTATGTGTATCTTTTTTATTAAACATGCACATATTTTTCACACACATACAAAGAGGAAAAATGGATAATTCAGGTACAAAAGAAAAAGAAAAAATAATTAAATTAAGGGGTGAATGGGGATTAAAGGAGTTATTGTTAGTAATTTAAATCTTTAGCAATGTGTAATATGTTGCAAAGAAGGGAGGAGGGACTGAGGGGACAGGGAAAGAGACAGTGTAAAAAGTTTTAATTATTACATCTATTATTCATGTCTATTACACTTACATGCATTTCTTAAAGTATTAAAAGTTCTATATGTCCTCTGTAACATGGAGAGGATCATTATTGTCAACTAATTTTTAACCTAGTAGTCATAGCTTCTTTTATCTTCTTGTATTATCTCCTGTTTTTCTTTTCTTCTCCTCCGTCTTTTCATCAGATTATTCTTATCAGATTATTTCTTTTAAATCTTTATCTAATTTTAATTATTACCCAAGATATCTAAAAAACTGTTTTATTAGTATGTTAGTAGGTCAGTAAGTTAATATTATGCAGACAAAAATGTACTATGTGTCACTATCATTCTTTTGTCCTCTTAGCACTACTCAAAGCTTCTGCATTTTTATGCAAACATTTCTAGTCTATTTAGGGGGTGTTAACTCGTCAGTTATCCAAAGGCTCTTTAATATGGGATAGATAAGTGTAATGGGAAAACTAATTACAATCGAGGTTTTGGCTATGTTTATTAAGGTCTGTATTATGGCAAGGGCAGGCAGGAGTTTGTTACATCTTATTAGTTGATGCGTCACCATGATTGCGTACCCTCTGGAGTAGAAATGTATCCATTTTACAGTGGCTAGCAAGAAAAAGGTGCAGAACTAGCTGGAAAAAAAGAGGGAACATTTTGAAAATCAATGTATTGTTGAAGGCTTTCATGGCTGGAATCACTAGGTTCTTGTGGGTTTTTTCGGGCTATAGAGCCATGTTCTAGAGGCATTTCTCCTGACGTTTCGCCTGCATCTATGGCAAGCATCCTCAGAGGTAGTGAAAATCATTCAGTCTCTAGCCAGGGGAGCTAGAGTGAAAAGGTTCCTAGTTTAAGTTTGAGTCTACAAATGTGATACTGAAGTGAAAAAGGGACCACTTTGAGTTAGACTCTAGTCTGGGAGCTAGAGGGAAGAAGATCCTTGTATAACATTGTGCCTTCAGTTGTGGTACTGAAGTAAAAAGAGACTAATGTGAGTCTAAGTCCTCAGTCAAGTGGAAGTAGAGCACCCTTTGAGATTAAGTTTACAGACTATTGATGAAAAAGAAGTGACTGTAAGATATAAGTTATCCAGTCAGAAGGCTGAGGAAAAAGTATATTTGAAAGAGAAGGAAGTTGCCTAACCAAGTTGACATAAATTAAACTATTCTGAAAATTATATAGTAACAATTTTATGTACTCTCAAAAGTAAAAGACAGATGTAACAATATCCAAGTGGAACTGAAGTAAAGTACTGTGTAACAAATACACTTCATGTTCATAAGAATTCATAAATAAACAGTTCTTTGTTTCAACTAATATAGTAAAACCTCATGTCAAGTTACAGGGCTAAAGTTACATTTTCTGGAAGTTGGCTGGAGGGTTAGTCAAAATGAATAGGCCAATAAGAAAATTAATTGTAGCCGAATTGGCCTATTCATTTTGACTAACCCTATTGATGTAACCTGTGAGAAGAAGTTGGAAGCTATATACTGAATACAGTATTGAGTTGCACAATAAAGACATATACAGACATTTAAATATAAAATCCTAAAACAAACATATAAAGAAAGGGTTCCTGGCTTCCCAATAAGTAATACAAAATGTATGTTTCTGTATAAACATGCCAAGGTTGCTTCCAGACAGGCAGTTATCGTAGGACCATTGGTGTTTTAAAAACACGGATGTTCCTGGGGGCCTGTCCACACTCACCCCAGAAAGTGTGCTTTCTAGGGTGGGTGTCCAGATGCTCTTGTGGGACTGGCCCACAAGAACATCTGGAAGCCCCACCCCTCCCCCAAAGCCCCCAAAGCCCTTTTAAAAGTAAAGAAAACTTACCCAGCCTCCAGTACAGTCTTGCAGCAGCTCTCTCGACATGTAGAAATGATATACCAGGAGAGTGGGGTGAGGGGGGAAGAAAATCTGGATCTTGTCCAGTTCTTTCATAATTGCCCTTCCAGATCCGAATCTGAATTGCAATGGAGTTTGTTAGTTTTTGGAAAATATGAATCTCAATAACCATTTGGGAAATGGGATTCATAATCTTCTTGGAAAACCACTGGTCAATTGACCTTTTGGAAATATATACAGAAAAGGTTTGGAAGTGTTCCTTTAGTTGCCCAAAATTATCTACTCTCCCTTAAAATATATTTGCCTTTAAATCATACTCTTAAGAGACAAAATAAACAGTCTTCTTGAAAAGTAGCAGAGTCGGTTTACTCACAAACTTCATGTATACAGCATACAGGTATTTTGCTTATGAATCCAGTTGCAATAGGAATTTAAGTAGTTTCTCTGTGTAGGTAACACAGGGCATCTTCCTTTGGATCAATAGTCCATAGTCCAAAGCATCTCTCTGTTTTGAGAGTCTAATAAGTCTCTGTCTAGTCTTTATGCATACTGTTCGTGCTGGCATCTGAAAGCAAACTACTCTATAGGCTTCTCAAAGCAAACGTCTCCACTGAAGTCTAAAGCAAACACTGAACTAAAATGGAGTCAGAGTCCTGAACATCCTCAGTTCTGATGACATTGTCTGCAGCCCCTCCCACAACAAAGAGATTAGGTAAAATTGCAAACCAACACACACATATACAATACAGTAAGTAATCTGAATTGTATATAACAAATAACTAGTGGAGACTTGAGAAGGTCACTATTTCCAACAGTTAGGGGTGTTCTCTAATCCCCTGAGCCAAAAGGGAAAATCCATCTGAACCGCACTGGAATGCCTACTGGCACATAACAAGATTGTAGTCCACATGAGTAAATTCCTCAATATCTACTCCTTAGAGGGAAAGGAGAAATAATTCAAGATAAGAACACCATTTTGAGCAGCACACCTAAGGAAAATGAGCTGACAAGAAAAAATAGAGAAGGAAGGAAATTACAATGGAGCTGGCAAAGACTAATTAGGAAAAAAATCACCTGTTGGCAAGCTGAAGCTTACTTTAATGGATGTTCCTGACGGTAGAACAGGAGAGCACAGCTTAATACTAACAAAACAAAGACAGTCCTAGACACTATGTAAGTGTGTGGTGGGGACTGACTTCAGTTTCTTGTACTCAAAAGAAAAGAAAAGAAAAGAAAGTGGTAGCATAGCTTGCTTTGTAAATGAAATTCCTTGTGTCATAATTCCTCTGAATCATGTAGATATCTTTAATTAACAATAATAATGTCAAAGCACTTGAAGCACCAATAATGTGAGTGCTATTAAAATGTTTAGTGTTCAAAACAATTGTAACTCTAAGACATTTAATTTAATTATATAATTTATATGAAAGACTAAAAACAATGCTATTACACTGGTCATTAAAATGGATTTAGTTCCTGGGTTACAGTGCTTCTTACTGTATTTACAGCAAATAAATAAGGAATGTATATGTATATGTCAGTTATTAACAATATATAACATTGTACAATGTTAGATTAAGGATGGATATTAATGAATACAATTTTAAAAAGAGAAGTAGTACATCTTGGAATAACTTGCTGGTATTTCCTGTGCAGAGTCTGGACTCTCAACTCTTATCTACAAAGGAGGGGAGGAGTCTTGGGGTGATATTGTTGCCTTGAAAGGGTTCATTTTTCCCATGTAGACATTCTCAGTTGTTAGACTTGGTCTTTTTTTTCTTTCAATGACATACTCCATGCAACTGCTGTTTATCCATAAAGTCTCATGTGTTAAGAGTTACCCCTCACAATAACAACAAAGCCTGTATCCTGGAACATCACAACTTGGTTTCATGTTTTGATCCGGCAACTCTACTTGGGCAAGCGAGAAAGACAGCAGAGAGAAAACAGGAGTACACTCATTTGTGCAAAGGGTATTATTCACATGAAACACCATTAAACAGGAAATAACACTTTCAAACTAAAGATGTTTTTTTATTATTAAAAAAAGGTTATAAAAGCTTTGAAAATTCCCCAAAAACCCATAGATAAATTTAATGTTCTGAAATGTGGTGGGCTAACAGTGGTAAATGTGTTCTATCATTTCACTGAAATAGCTGTGAAAATGAGGGAAGTCCCCCCAGGTGAACAATTACTTAACGAAATGGTAATGACATTTTGTTACTCTTATAGTAATGGAATTTTCACTAAATTTACTTTCGAAACACTTTAGAAAAAAAACACACCCCTCAGTTTTGTAATTATTTATGAACCACTTTTAGTGGATCACACATGCCTAACAACTGGCATACACTCCATCTCCATGTTGCTCTAAGATGTCTAATAAATAAAATACACAGCATGCCGCCACCATATTTAATGCTGTCCCTCTTCGTTAACTGCTGTTTGTATATGTTTGTGTATGTGGAGTAGGAGAGTAAATGGAAATAAAATCTCTGAAATTAATTCTGCTGTGTTGTGCAAATAAGACAATCGGGGAGACATGGATGGAGGGTGTGTGCCCTTAGTAAGAACAATATCTACATCTGCTTTGAACTTCAAACATGTGGAGACTTCTGTTAATGTGATGCCACATTCAAGGGTTATCATTTGAACATGGCCTTAGACAGACTGGTTGACAGAGGCATGAAGATAACACGGCTTTAAATGGCATGTGGTTTACTTGACTCTCTGAATGCCCGTATACGGGTGTCTTTCTTTGTAATATAGTCACAGCAGGAGCATTCACACTTGAAAAGAAGAAATGTCAACAGCATGTTTCCCACAGTAGCAGCTTACTCCAAGCCACTTGATCTAAAATAGCCTTTCATTTGAGGGATGGTATAATACCTTTCTGTTTATCTCAGATGAAAGGAAACATAAAGCATAGAATTGAGACAACTGGAGGAAAAGAGTACATTTTCTTCTGTCGTGTTGAATTTTGTATCAATTTTGGATTGAGTTATTGTTAGTCTTGGACTGTGTGTTTATGTATGTACGTGTGTGTTTCAGGAAATTGACATTTCAGAGGGTTAAAACCTTTCTCTGAAAGAGCAACAATCATCTTTAAATATTATTGAAAAATCTACTTTTCTTACTGACATTCTATGATATCCATGGCTACATTTGACATGCAGTACAATTTTTTATGTGGAGAATATTGCAATGTTTGATCCCTCTCTGCAGTCATAGTTCACTAAAATAAATGTCAGATACATAAGTTCAGATCTACAAAAACTTCATTTGGTCTTTTTCTTACATCAACATCAAGTTCACATTTGGTTTGATTCATGTTTGTGTGTGTCCTTTAAAAAAAGCAAGATGCTATCCAGCCTTTTTGGAGGATAATGTTTTTAACGAAATTGTATTCATTTGGGAGTGTTGTGTGGCTGTCATGTTCTACTGGCATTTTCTCTTGATGTTTTGCCTGCATCTCTTGCTGTTATAGATCCTCTGAAGATTCCAGCAACATTTCAGCCTTCGGAAACACATGTGTTCATTTTATTTATTATTTACAGCATTTATATTCTGCCCTTCTCACCCCAAATGGGACCCAGGGTGGGTCACAGAACACATGCATGGCAAATATTCAATGTTGTTAAACAGACAGGAGAGACAACAAATAGAGGTATTATGTTGGCATTTTCCCCAACTTTGGCATCCTGGAAGTTGTGTTCGATTCCAGTCACAGGGGGTGCTGTTGCTCCATCCTCTATAATGAAGAGCCCTTGATCACATACGTCCTCCTTCCTTTTCTGGTATTTTCTTTATGGTGCCACAAAATACCTCCCCACTTAAGCAGTGCCTTATTTCTCTACTTACAGATCACAACTGTTTTTGAACTACTTAGGTGAACATAAGCTGGGCTGAAGGTTGGGTGCTCCCCCTGTCCCAGGCTTCAAACTGCTGACCTTATGATTCGTAAACTCTATTCCTGCTGGTGATTAATAGGCTTGGTTGATTTTTAAAAAATGGTTCAAACCCCGTTTCGGATGAAGGGGGAGCTGATGGTTCAATTCGGAATTGAATTCCATTTTTTTAAAAAAAATGAACTTTCCAAAATTTCTGAAATTTCCAAATTGCTTTGTTAATGGTGGATGTGATTGTGCAATATGTAAAAAGCAGGAAAGAAACTATGGGATTTCTAGTATCTTCTTAGGCAACTCACAGCAAAGAAACAAAGAAAAAAGAACCAGCCCTGTGCCCTGAGAGGTTTATGGGGCTTTTGCGCAGATTTCCTGTGTTAGGGAAGTATAGGCAGCACTAGGCAGTAAAGACACTATGGAATTTCTAGTGTCTTCTTCGGCAACTCACAGCAAAGAAACAAAGAAAAAAAAGAAACAGGCAGATAGCCAAGCACGGCTGGCAACAGCCCTTCTTCCCAGCCCTTATTCTTTTCTGCTTGCTTGCTTGCCCGTCATGCTCTTCTTCCACCCTCCTTAGCTTGGTCTTTTTTTTCTTTCTCTTTCCCCTTTTCCCCTTTCCCCTTCTCCCTTATCCTTTCCCTTCCCACCTGCAAATGACCCTCTGAGCCATGTGCTCCCCTTTATATACAGCAATGGTTGCCAGTGCCAAAACCCCTCCCCTCCCCAAAACTTCTCCCCTGGTTGGCTGGGAGGAGAGGCAGGCTAGAGGGCTGAAAATATACTGAATCATTTCTGACTCACTTCCTGAGTTTGAACAAAAATGGCAGAGAAAGCTTTGGAAGGGCAAAGGGACTTCCAGGTTTTTAAAATGCTTCAAAATCACTTCAAAAAGGTAACTTTAATGAAATTATTATGAGTAATGAGTAATCTGATGTGGCTCTATCCATGCCTAGTGATTAACCAGCTGTGCTAAAGCCCAACCCATGTACATTTTGTGTTCATGTTTTAAATTGAACAAATTGCTAGAACTCATTCACCACCACTGATATTTTAACTATATTTTGAGCACATTATGTCTGCCTGCCTGCTTGTACACGCACACACACACACACACTTCAAATGTGCATTTTGTTTTTCCTACATGAAATCACTGCCACATCAGTGTGAGGGTTTCAGTTAGCACATAGTATCTAGTCCATGGACAGTCAAGGAGCTGCAAATGGAGACAAACTTAGAGCCAACAAACTGAAATTGAATTTATTGTTGAAGGCTTTCATGCCTGGAATCACTGGGTTGTTGTAGGTTTTTTTGGGCTATATAGCCATGTTCTAGAGGCATTCCCTCCTGATGTTTCACCTGCATCTATGGCAAGCATCCTCAGAGTTTGTGAGGTCTGCATGCCCAGTGTGCATGCCCAGTGTGGAACACATCCTCCATCGATAACAGAATCCATGGAAGTTCAATCCCATCAAATACAAGGGCATAGTAAAATGGCATCCCTTGAAATAGCAAACAGCTCATACGAGCACTGGAGAAAGACCGATGCCTTTCAATAGAGTCATATAACCCAGAATATCAAGGCAGATAATCCACACTATTTGCTTTGAACAGGATTATCTGAGCCCACACTGCCATATAATCCAGTTCAGTGTGGATTTTATACAGTTATGTAGAAGGGGCCTGAGGATCTGTGAAATGGCAGGAGGCTACAGCAGCAGAACAGTGTTGAGCATATAGCAAAATCAAGGCATACTTTGTAGATTTTTCTTTCAAATATTTGTGAGTGGTGTTGCTTGAATCTGTGGGTACATAACCTGTGGACATGGCAGACTAACTGTATATTCTAAAGCCTCTACTTTACTAATGAGTCCCTAAGGCTTTGAACAATGAAAATGAGCGATGTATTTATTTATTTTGTATCAAAAGCATTGCATAGATTAGTATAAAACTAGTAGGAACACAAGCGGCTAAATATCTTTTGACCAAAAACAGTCAACAGTGACCACATTATCTGTAACCTCAAACAATTCTTCCTCTGTACATGAGGCCGGACATTGCGGATAAGTATACAGATGTGGTGTTATCTGTTCTGTTCAACAGTCACACAATAAGCAATGACCCAATGATAGAAGTGACACTTATAGGTTCTCCAGGTCCAGGTCTCCTTCCACTGACTTGCATATTCTACCATGGCACTGAAGTTTTGAAAGAGAAGAACTGAGGTACAGTAGGAGAGACTATGAGAATTGAAAATGTATACAACTTTCTGTTTTCATTTCACAAAATATATGATATGAAGAAACTACTCATGCGTGAAGACAAGGAAAAGCAAGTTCTTTGTACTTAATGTTCCAGAAAATTTACGCCATAGCCACGCATGTAAATAAGTATGCAAATGTAACCCCAGTAATGCTGGCAAGGTCAGCAAAACCTAAGGCAATTTCTGCTGAGTAAGTGGCTAATCACTCAACATGAAATGTGGCACCACTTAGATAAGCCCAATCTGGAAACCTGCCATTTTGTATTAGATTTATTTCCTGGGTCATCTTGTTCTGTACTCAGGTGATTTCCAGATCAAATTTGCTAATTTGGCAAGCTCCCTCACAGATCTCTTGCAGATGAATCAGCTGTCTTCCTTATTATTATGATTTATTATTACTATTGTTATTATTTATATGCCACTTTATCTTTCCCATGGGAGACTCAAGGCAGCTTAATATAAAAATATCAGCACACAATTTTAAATATACAAATATATAAATATTAAAACAGGATTAAACATAATTAGTATTAAAACAATTCAGATTAAATCCATAAAAGTATGTAAAACCCCAGCAGCCCCTGACATGATCTTAAAAACCTTCTTTCAAAGCGTGCCTGAATGAAAAGGTTTTAGCCTGCCACCAGATGGACAACAGGGAGGAGGCCATTCTAATTGTTAATGCAGCATTTGTATTTTGCAGTATGAAGGCACAAAAGCATAGCTGAAATGCTAATTTTTCTTGCCTTATAGAATAATGGTCCAAATAGGAGAACTTTGTCTAATGGTTTACACGATTTCATTAATAGTTTCTGGCTCAAACAATCAATTTTACTGGGCCATGTCTACACTGGCTGACAAAAAAAACCTCTAGACTGGTATCTGATGCATCATCTACACAACCACATAATCCAGTTTCTGAATCCTGATTATTTGCTTTGAACTGGATTCTATAGCAGTGTACAATCCTATAATCCAGTTCAAAGCAGATAATCTGGATTGAGAAACTAGACTATATGGCAGTGTAAATCCAGCCCGAGTTGGCTACACTCAACCTCCTGAATCTTCTGCAGCAGCTGGTTAGAATCAACATGGTCTAGGTGACCCAAACTGCATCATCCCCACTGAACTGTCACCTTATTGTTTTTGTCACTGTTGCTGCTCCATGTCAGGCCCCTTCTACACCGCTGTACAAAATCCTGATTATATGCTTTGAACTGGATTATATGGCAGTGTAGACTCAAATAATCCAGTTCAAAGCAGATAAAGTAGATTATCTGCCTTGATATTCTAGATTATATGGCAGTGTCGAAAGGCCCTCCATTTGCAGAGATCTGTCACAAATGTCCTGTGCGGACATCAGCAGATACCAGTGTAACCAGGAAGAGGGAAGGAACAAATCTTCCCACTTTCTCCCTGGTTGCATGAGCACCTCTGCTGATGTCAGTACAGGATGCCCAAAATGAACAGGAGTTCACAGTAAGGGCTTCATCACATTGACATGAAGAAAACGAGGGAAAGCTGAGGGAAGGGTGGAGTTTCATGGGGTTCTGTCTTTAGAGAAGATGAAGAATTTACTCACTACCATCACACTAAGATCACCTCCTCTATCTTCTAACTCAACCAGAGGTTGAGGTTTTAAAGCCTCTGTATTGGTGATCCGAGGCAATGAGTATTTTGGCTCCTCCCATACACACAGCCTCATCATTTTATTTATTTATTTACCGTATTTATGTACTGCCTATCTCAGTCCGAAGGCAACTCAAGGCTGTTTACAGTCAGCTCAATGAGATGCCCACAACAACATAAATACAATAAAATATTAGCATATAAAATATAAAACTATACAAAACCAATAAAAGCACAAATCCTCAGCGTCTTCTTACCAGAGTTATTTTCCAGTCGCATCATCCAGTCGTTTCGTAGATCTATCTTGCCTATTATACTGCATTTGCAAATGCTTGCTCGAAAAGCCAGGTTTTAACTTTTTTGAAAAATGTTAAGAGGAAGGGGGCTGATCTAATGTCCCTAGGAAGGGTGTTCCACAGCTGAGGGGCCACCACTGAGAAGGCCCTGTCTCTTGCTCCCGCCAAACAAATATGTGAGGAAGGAGGGACCAAGAGCAGAACCTCCCCAGATGATCTTAGAGTCCTAGATGGTTCATAAGGAGAGATACATTCAGACAGGTAAGCTGAGACAGAAGCATTTAGGGCTTTATAGGCTAAAGCCAGCACTTTAGCCTATAAATTGTGCCCAGTAGCAAACTGGCAGCCAGTGGAGCTTCTTGAACTACAGATTCCATCAGCAATGGCTGCCATAGCCAATGGAGAGGAATCATGAAAGCTGCAATCCAGCAACTTCTGGACAGTTGCATATTGATATTCCCCATTCCAGTTCTCTGAAATTTCACTTAATGCACAATGTACAATGCATGCTCCTATCTTTCTGTTATTTTATTTGTTTACATGAAAATGCCCTTCCTTTATAATGCATGCATATTATACAAGGTAGCTTACAACGATTAAAATCACATTTCATTATAAAGCAATAGTTTCAAGCAAAGCAGAACAAAAGGCAGGCTCAGCGGATAAGACAGAATGTACCGATAAAGTATTATCTGGCAGGTTAAAAGCCTGTTAGGAAAAAAACCTGCTATCTGGTGTTAGACAACACAAAGGAAGACAATTAAGTTTGATAGGGAGAGGTGATACATACTGTTGCTAAAGTCACTGAAAAGGTCACATCTAGGGTTGCTAAGGCGCTTCCAGACAGAGCTTAAACCCACTTGGGGCAAATCCAGACAGCCTTTTATCCCAGAAGTATCCATTTTTAAAAAAATGTGGATGTTTCTGGGAGGCTGTCTACACCCACCCAAAAAGTGTGTCCTTTCTGGGGTGGGTGTTCAGATGTTCTCTTGGGACTATCCCAAGAGAATATCTGGAGGCCCTTCTCCCCTCCCCCCAGACCCCTTAGAAAAATAATAAAAAGTTATCCGGCCTCCATTACAAACTTCGGTGAGCTCTCCCAGTGTGTAGAAATGACATGCTATGAGAGTGGGGGGGGGGGGGGAGTGGTGGTGATTTTCCTCCCTCCCCCTCCCTCCTGGTACATCATTTCTATGCACCGGGAGAGCCAGCTGAAGCTTGTAATGGAGGCTGGGTAAGTTTTTATTACTTTTCTAAGGGTTCTGGGGGCTTCGGGGGAAGGGTGGGTATTCCCACAGTTTATTGGACTTATTTAGTCTAAACATACCAAGTTCTTTAAAATGATCCTCATAGGGCATGGTCTCCAGAACTTTGATCCTCTGGACACCTTCCAGCTTGTCAATAGCTCTTTTGAACTGTTTTGCCCAGAATTGGATACAGTATTCCAGATGAGGTCTGAACAAAGCAAAATAGAGAAGCACCATGACTTCCCTCGATCTAGACACTATACTTCTTTTGATGCAGCCCAAAATTCCTTTGGCTTTTTAAGCTGCTTCATCACACTGTTGGCTCATGTTCAACTTGTTGGCCACGAAAACTCTAAGATCTTTTTCACACATATTGTTGTCAAGCCAGGCATCACACATCCTGTATCTTTGCATTTCATTTTTTTCCTGCCTATGTGTAGTTTGGAGTCCTCCAGTAAAAGTCCAACAGGGTCCACATATTGGATCCTCTCTGGAAGGGCCCTAAGTCAGGACTAACACAGACACTGATATTTCCAGTCCCAAACCTGAGACCTAGGATTTACCTGTTGTGGTGTCACAAACTACAGTCCCTAGTGATGTCGTAAGGCTCAATTCCTGGAGTTATCATTAAACATGATGCAGTAAACAACAGCCACAGTCATGCAGTGTGACTGTAATATTCAAATAGGTTATCAAAGTGCAAATCTGTCTTTGGAACATATCCAGTGATTGTCCAAATGTCCCAAGACTGCATTGATCCAAATGGGTTGTAACCTTTTTTGTGCCACCACTGCCACTGGTCCTACCTAGCCATGAAGCACCATCTATGGTAGACTGCGGCAGGGCTTAGAAAATCAGGACAATGGGGCAGAAAGCAAGAGATCCCATGGGAATTATTTGGGCCCCTTCTACACTGCCAGATAATCCAGGTTATCAAAGGAGAAAATCCACATTATCAGATTTGAACTGGATTATATGAATCTACACCGCCATATAATCCAGTTCAAAGCAGATAATGTGGATTTTATATGGCACTGTAGAAGGGGCCTTGGTTTCCTTTATCAGGGAAGTACCTGTCAGGGAAAACCTTTTGGCCTGCTGTGTTTTGGCATTTTTTAGAAGTGCGACAGTGCTAGCAGTGTCCTCTCAAGTGCCCACATTTTTTGCTTTCAGATTTGAACTCTCTATAGCAGATATTGTGATTTGCAGTAGTGCATTATCTGGCTTATTCCAGACTTTCTGGTGAGTTTTTTTTAAATACACTGTTTCTGACTTAATGTGTGCTGCAGCACACATTGGTTGTGCATGTTTTGTGGGCACCCCATCCTCGAACCAGCTTCAAACTACATTACAGTGTCTGTGTAAACTGTCATGAACCTCCAAAGCCCTATTTCAGCTTTCTAATCAATGCATCACATTGGCTCTCTTCTTATTGCCTTATAAACCAGCTAGGGTTCACTTTATAGATCTAAGCACATGCTGCATTCCAAAATAATATGCAATTCATTGCTGTTGAGTGTTCAACGGCAGCAATTTGCATATAATTCCCAAAAGGAACTTTAAAGTGACATAACAAATGAAAGTTGAAACACACTTGCTCTGCATTATGCTTCCCTTGGCAGAAGGGGAGAGTGGGTACATGCCAGACTCCAGAGGGGATAGTTTATAAGCCATCTAAAAAGGAAAATATGGCACTTTATATCATTTGGGGGTAAATTATGTTGTTTATTTTTTGCAAAAGCATTCTGGGCAAATTTTTGCATTTGAATATGGAAAGCAGGGTGTGAATGTCACTGCGTAGAGGTATACTGCAAGCCTAATTAATCTTTTAAATAATGAGAAGTTACTAGAGCTGGGGAAATAATTATTCATCAAGCCAATAATTTAGGCCTTTCCCCCTGTATCTGCCAGTTGCAATATTTCATCTCTGAATTAGGAAAAACAACAATGCTCTATCTTAAAGATCATTTGTTATCTGTCTACCTATCTACCCATCTCCTCTTATTTTAAAAAAAGTAATTTAGTTCTGTTACTCAATGTAGCATCTAAGGAGTAATCAAATGTCATTACTTTTTCATTATTTTGAACATACCTGTTGTGTTATCAAATGTTTTTGGTGGTTAAAAGCTTGAAAAGATCATCCCAGTATAGGCAAACAGGCTCTTAAATATGGTATTCTAAAAAATAATAACCAAAATAGGCTTACCATAATTCACATGCTCTGCCCTACATCACATACGAAGCTGGCTAGCTCCCATCAAATGACCTCAGCATCTTCAATGGGTGATCTAGGCTGGAGCTGGCACATGCCACTGCCACAGCAACATGGGGAGGGGGGGCTTCCTGTGTTGCCATTAGAAGCAATGGAAGGAAGCTGTGTGGTCCACACTTCCCCCCATGGGATCACCCATATCTGGAGCCCAATGATGTAAGGCGATTCCAGCAGCTGTGTGACATGGTCGCAAGTTGACACTGCAAAATTAATGCTGTGGCTCAATGATGTGGAATAATGGGGTGTTTTAGTTTTAAAAATTTTAGCCTTCTCTGTCAAATAGTGCTGGTATCTCACCAAACTGCAAATCGTAGGATTCCATAGCACTAAACCATTGCTATTTATTCTTTTTAAAAACAAAGCGAAGGAAGATCGATGCTTTTGAACTGTGGTGTTGGAGGAAAGTTCTGAGAGTGGCTTGGACTGCGAGAAGATCCAACCAGTCCATCCTCCAGGAAATAAAGCCCGACTGCTCATTGGAGGGAAGGATACTAGAGACAAAGTTGAAGTACTTTGGCCACATCATGAGGAGACAGCAAAGCCTGGAGAAGACAATTATGCTGGGGAAAGTGGAAGGTAAAAGGAAGAGGGGCCAGCCAAGGGCAAGATGGATGGATGGCATCCTTGAAATGACTGGACTGACCTTGAAGGAGCTGGGGGTGGTGACGGCTGACAGGGAGCTCTGGCGTGGGCTGGTCCATGAGGTCACGAAGAGTCGGAGACGACTGAACGAATGAACAACAAAAACAAAGTATGATCAAGTACTCAATTTCTTCCTAATCTGCTGCATTTAAAGTGCTGTCAAATTGTATCAATGCTACAGTATAGATGCACACTAGTTTACCTGCAACTTGTTAATGCTAAGCACTCTTCTTTGTTTGTCTATGTGTCTTGAAGTTCTTGAAGTTATCTGTCAACTCATGGCAACCTCATGAATTTCATAGGCTTTTGTTAGGCAAGAAATACTCAGAAGTAGTTTGCTAGTTCCTTCCTCTAGAATCTAGCCTATAACATCTGGTATTTATTCACAGTCTCCTACCCAAGGACTAACCAGGACTGATATAGTTCAACTTCCAATTTCACATGGGATCTGGTAAGTTTGGGTGTGTAGGCTACATACTAGTATCAGAAGGATCCTCTGACTGAAAACCTTTAGGTTTCCAACTCCATACACAAGAAAAAGTGGTACAGCTTGGATGATTCCCTTATACTACATGTATCAAGATTTTTTTATTAAACTCTTTTACTTAATTTTTACTTAAATTCTAAATGCTTAAAGTTGATCTTGAGCAGATCTGAAATCTATCTGAAGGACCCCTCCTATACAAGCATGACCAATATCTGAGATTCTCAAGACAGAATTGTTCCACCAAAAAAAAAAAAAAAAAAAAACCCTCCAAAAACCATCCAGTAGAAGTCACTCATTTTGATAAGGTTTGCTATTATCCATGGTTTCTTGTTTCCATGGATAATTCATGGTTCAAGACGTATCCCCTTCAGACATAGGGACATTTCTCTGTGTGCTGGATGAAAAGGTTTATTAGACATGTCCTTGTTCTCTTGCCATACATCATCATAATCATTACATTACGTGTATTCTATCCCACCTTTCTCCCAAATTTGGGACTCAAAGTGGCTTACAATAAAAAAATTAAAAAGCATAGCAAAGGGGATATTAAAATGGGATTGAGCTATCAACAATAAAAAAGATTTAAACCACATTTTAAAAATTAAATACCATTAAGATATTTTTACAAATCTAATTAAAACATTTCTCTCTAAAACCAACACAACATAACACTCCTATTCTAATATTAACACCTTTCCGTTTTAGAAGTCTTAATTCCTACTCCACAAGATTATTATGTACCTGAGGGATCTTGAATCTGATTTTGGTTTCTCTTGAGTTTCTCCTTTTTCCATTCTCACATTCATTTTGCTCCATGATCATGAAAATTGCATACTTTTTCCTAATATAAACACACACATAGAATTAGTTCCTGGTACCCATGCAATTTTTTGGGGAAAAACTAATCCATAATGCCCTACTATGGATATAATTTATTGAAATATTTATATTATCTCCTTTATCATGGAATCACAGTGTGGAATAAAACTAAAACCAATGCATAACTGTTAATTAATTCAGGACTTAAAACAGTAAAAATAATTTAAAGAGACTGCAATCACATCACATATTTTAGAGTTGGAGAACATATTAAATGTATGGAACAATTTGACAAATTATTTATTAGCTAATATTTATATGAACTGATGTAGGTTGTTTTCATTATTATTTGAAGTCGTCTAGAAGATGCATATTTGAACACAGTTTTGAATTAGAGAACTGAATGTAAAGATTCACAGAAGCATGGATACTAAAAGATCAGTCAAATAATAGGATCAGAGAGTTGGAAGAGTTTGCAAAATTCATCAGGTCCAAGCCATGTAGAAGTACACAGTGAAAACACTGCTGAACCATCTCCCTCCAAGACATGCCAAACTGTTTGAACAGTTCTTATTCATTCTTTTAAATGTGTCAATTGTTTCATGATCTAGAGACACCTGAGCAATACAAATCAAATATTGCAACCGATAATTTGGTCGGACTAACACAAGGCAAGTGGTAAAACAACTTAAATTTTACTCCCTTATATCTAAACGCAACAGAAGTTGTACAAATGGGCTTATCTTGAGAATTCTCCAAAAGGATTTAGAGGGATCCTATAATCCTAAGAAGGTTTGACTTCTCTTTACACACCAATGAAGAAGAAAGTACTGCAAGAAGACTGACATCTGAGTGTATTTTGTAAATGTAGCCCTTCTGTAAATTTAATACCACTGAACATATTCACTTTAAAAGCAGTTTAACGCTTGTGTTCTATCCCAATCATTCTCTAATGTTCTGTATACTCAAATATTCCATATGTTTAAGTTGGGGGAAAGGCAATATACTCAGAATCTCTAAAACTAAACTCAACTGAACATAGTGGAAGCGCACCTTAAGCTAGTATGCACAGGAAATGGCCACAATATCATTATGCAGAGTGAGGTGGCTATCCCTGGAAGCTGATTTTGAATATAATGAAAAAGCAACTAAATCTTGCTTAGTATTACAAATTGGGAGGGAAGGTAATTGCAAGATTTTCTACCACATAAAATCATAGAGTTGGAAGAGAGTGTGCAGGCCACCTAATTCAAATCCCTTCCGATATGTGCTACTAAGACAACCTTGACAGATGTTTAATTTGAATCCTCTTTCATCTGATTTTAATACAATGTTTTGGATCCTATTCTCTAGAACAGCAAACACCAAGCTTGCTCCATTCTCTCCAAGGCAGAGTCAATTTCTAGAAATTTAACCATTTTGATACTCTTCCTCTGGACACATTCCATCATGCTAATGTTTTCTTTAACCTGGAACTTAACATAGCATTTCAGATGATATCTGACCAAAGCAGAATAAACTGATACACTATTTGAGCATTTGGAATAAGACCCATTAGGTGACCTTGGGCAAATCATATTCTTTCAGTTATAGAGGATGACAAAGCCGAACCCTCTATCAACAGTTTTCACCATTAAAATTCTGTGATTGCTTCAACATTGGATTGCCATTTGTCTGAAACAACTTGAAGGCACACAAACACTATTCTGAGGATTATCCTTTGGTACTAGGAGCATTAAGTTTGGGGTTGTGGTGGGTGGGTGAGTGGACAAATAGGTATAATCTCTTCAGAACTTGGAAGCAACCTATGCAGCCAGAATACTCTGGAAGGGTTCAAATCCCCACTCAGCCATGGAAACACACTGGGTTATCTTGGACAAGTCAAACTATCTCAACCTAAAAGAAGGCAATGGTGATCCTAAATAAATTTTGATGCCGCCCCCCCCCCCTCCCCAATGATATGGTTTACTTAAGTAAGAGTCAACTTAAAGGCATATAAAAACAGAAACCCCCTCTTCCACCCTCAAATACCAAACGTTTAGCTATACTGTGTTATTATAACTTAACAAAGGATAACAGCACACCTGAAATACATTTATCGTTACAGGGGTTTATCCTTACAAAACAGTGGAAGTGAAATATCATACTATTCAAGTTCTGGCTCATGCTGTGCTTCATGCTGCTACCTGATGCTTTTTTATGTATGGTGAAATGACAATGGGGAATGGAAGGAGAAATGATTTTATACACAGGTCAGCGGTTTGTAGCATTCTGACTCTCTTTTTTAAGCATCTGAAAAAATGTAAATTATTTAAATGTAAAGAAAAGAGTTAGATCTAAAAACTCTGACAGTAACAAAACAGAACCACTCTGTTTTGTTAGATAACAATATCTAATTATTTTAGCTTCAGAAGTCAGATCAGGTGATAGATGCACATATTACATCCTGGTTGGATTACTGTCTGGAAACTTCAGATGGTCTGACTATTACAGAGAACATATAACTGTCTTGTTGCTCCATTGGCTGCTAGTCCATTTTTGGGCATGTATCAAAGTGCTGCTTCTGTAAAGCCCTACATAGCTCCTTTGCATTATTTGAAGGCCAGTTTTTTCTCCTGTTTATTTAATTCATATCACACATACCTTCTTATGCAGGATCTGTTACAGTAAGTCGTAGCAAGATCAAGTGTGTGTGTTAAAGAAAAATCTTATGTTGCTAATTATTATGTGCAGCTGGTAATGTAGGTCAGCCAGCATGTTTGGCCCACACCTGGTAGGGTATAACTGTATGGATTTTAGAATACAGTTTGGAGAAGTAATATGCTTTGGAGAAGCAATATGCTACTCTGAAGGAGATGCAATATACTGCAATGCTGCTATACTCTTACAGCAATGCTCTTTGCTATGGTGGAATAGCTATTTACTCAAGTTTTATGTTTTGCTCTCTCATTTGAATGAAGATGAAGATGCCTTATTCTGTGTTACTTACAAGGACTATGTAATCTTGTTGCAGTGTTTGATTTTGTATGCAACACTGCAAGTTTATGTTTTGCCCCTGTTAATAAGAGTAAAGTTTTTTCTGTTCCTTTTTCCTCTTGCCTGTGTGTCTATTGCATGGGACCTGGCTAAAATCTGCTTCTGCGCAACAGGATCTAAGTTAGCCTTCTGAATCTGTCCATGTTTTGAAATCTCCACCATCTCAAGTAAATAAGGTGGGAACATAGGAGATGGGCTTCTTAGTAGTTACTCACAAGCTCTGCCAACCATCTTATCTCACTCTCTTACTCTTACAGAATGTTTGCAGAATGTTTAAGACCTTACTGTTTAGATTACTGGCATCACTGGTAGTGATTTCAACTGGTGAGCTAATTAATGATGGCAGTCCCATGAACTTCATCCCATACCACATCATGTTAAATATTGTAGCTAAAATACCAGAAAATTTGACAAAATCGGTGACTGTAAAAACTCATTCAAGAACAAAAACAACAGTGCATTTCTGTAGTATACAGCAACAAAACCGTGTGGTTCAAATCATAGTTGTAAATGGAAAATCATGATAGATCTAGCCATAGAACATGCACATTAGTAGAAGGTTGAAAAAGTAAATCAGCGCAGAATTTTAGCCTTGAACATTTATGCAATAGATGTAGGCTGTATTTATTAGGGCTGGGCGATTTCGTTCGTTAATTTCGTAATTCGTTATTAATTCATTATTATTTTTATAACGAAGCAATATTGAACCATTCAGGAGCAACTAAAAAACGAAACGAATTTTTCAATTCGTTTTGTAATTGTTTCGTATTTGTTTCGAAATCGTTTCGAAATCGTTTCAAAATCGTTTTGTTATTATTTCCACATGCCTGGTGCAAGTTTTAGGGTTGCTGTTTGTTTTCTCAGTGAAAAAAAATAATAATTATCGCACCAACAGTCAACAACAGAGGGAGAGGGAAGCTTCAGAAGTTCCCCCTGTCCCATTTGAAGGGTTTTTTAGCATATTGCGCGATCGCGTCCGCCATTAACGAATTGATTCGTTATTGTTTCGTAATTGTTTCGTAATTTCCAAAATTTCGTAAATTTCGAACTTTTTTAAAGGAAAATTTCGGAATTCTTTTAAAAATCGAAATGCAAAAAACCCCTAAAAACGAATCGAGTTTAGAAACAAATTTTTCCGTGGTTGCCCAGCCCTAGTATTTATAGATAATGCTTTTGAATTTGTATCTAGGCACTAGAATTTTTTTTTATAATTTTTTTAATCAACAGAAATATAACACAGCAAATTTATAGAAAGTCATTTATATGCCATTCCCTTTCACTCAATGTGTCTATACCCCTCACACATATCCTAGTGGTGCTAGTGGTTTAGACAGGCCAGTGGGGATGGAGGATATAAGGCACATCCCATCTAAACCATGTGATAGAGTTTTTATCTCCTATTTGGTTTTGTGTTTTGAATCACCTTTTAACTTTTGCATTAGGTGAATTTTAACTAAATTGCCTTGAATCTCAAACTGTGGACAAGGTGGAGTTGTTGTTGCTACAGTCATTATTATCAACATAATCATTCAAGCAATTCTGTGCAATAAAGCATTTTAGGTTGGCCCAGTCCAAGATCTATACTTATTCTGTGAAATGGAGAAATTGTTCCCTTCTTTTCCTGTTTTGCATAAAACAAAGCACCTGCCTTGTGGATTTGGTAACACAAAGGTATATTTAAATTTAATCAACTGGCTAATCAATTAAAATTTGTTGACAGTCCAGTATTTTTTTCCTGGTAAAATGAAGCTGATTGTCATGTTTGCCTTGAAGGAAGCAGCTCCAAACAAACAAAAAATAGAACCTCTCAAGATTTTCAAGGCTTGGAATAAATGGGCCATATGTCAGTGCCACTTGGAGATGACATGGCACTTCTCAAGATGCAGCTCAAATTTAAATGTCACAATCCATCCTGGACATATTTTAGGATCCATACACCGTGTTTTTGCTGACAAGGCAAGGATCAAGGATGGGTGATATTTGGAAGGAGCTGTTCCCCAAAATTGTCCCATCTGAGTGTCATGGCAGACTCATTGATAAAAAAATTTAATCAAGGGAGGGAAAACAAGATTGAGTGAAGTGTCTGCTTATGTGATTTTCTCAGAGAAATAATTGTGAGAAAATGTTCATAAACCTTAACTCCATTTTTCTTCCTTACCCGAGAGAAACCATTAATCACATTAAAAAAGGGAGAAGCTTTGCAATATAGAAAGAGCTACAAAACCACTGTGCTCATCTTGGGATCGAAAAGGAGCATTTGAAACTCACAGTTCAGCAAATATATTGGGAAACTCTTATAATCTTATCCAGCAAGAAGAAAATGCATATTTTTGTTCTTCTGCATGAATTAAGGGAAGAGGTAAAGAAGTGCTCAGAAATAAGAATGAAATAAGTCATAGCTAGAAGGAAATAAGAAAAGATTTACATGCCTAATCAAAAGTAACTAAAATATTTCACTTTAAAAATATTCTGCATGCAAAATGATAGGGCTGGGCGGTTTCGTTTTGTAATTTCGTAATTCGTTAAAAATTCTTTATTTTTTTTGATAATGAAGCGATTTTGAACCATTCAGGAGCATCTAAAAAACGAAACGAATTTTTCGTTTTGTAATTGCTTCGTATTTGTTTCGTATTCGTTTCGAAATCGTTTCGTTATTATTTCCGCATGTCTGGGGCAAGTTTTATAGCTGTTGTTTGTTTAATCAGTGAAAAAAAAATATAAATATCACACCAACAGTCAACAACAGAGGGAGAGGGAAGCTTCAAAAGTTCCCCCTGTCCCATATGGAGGTTTTTTAGCGTATTGCGCGGTCGCGTCTGCCATTATTGAATCGATTCGTATTCGTTTCAAAATTGTTTTGTAATTGTTTCGTAATTTACGAAATTTCGTAAATATCGAACTTTTTTAAAGAAAAAATTCAGAATTCTTTTAAATATCGAAACGCAAAAACCCCCAAAAAACGAATCGAGTTTAGAAACAAATTTTTCCGTGGTTGCCCAGCCCTACAAAATGACAATGACTTGTGACACAAAAGACCTGCTATTCCCATCTGTCTTCTCATGCAACTTCATTAACCACCCATATTCGCATTGTGGCATGAGACATAGAACACTTTTGAGCTCCATCTTTGTCTATTAAGGACCTCATCACAAAGGCCCATGAATTCATCATCCATGGGCTCCTGGTGGGGGAACATGGATAACCCATTGCTCCCCATCCTGCATTGCTACCCAGCTTCCCCCTATTGCTGGTAAGACAACATGGGAAGGAGCCCAGATGGAAGTACATGTGCTTCATGTAATGGGCTCCATCTTGAATGGAGAAAACAAGTGGCATATGACAAGTCACCTATCTGCTGAGGTAGTGAGTGCAGTCATATCTTTTTAACTACGAAAGTAATTAAAATTACAATTACAAAATAATGAGCTAGTTGTCCATTGTTGAAGTACAACTGTTGGTGTATCTTTTGAGGGGAATGGGGACCAGTTACAAGTATGTTTCATTGTTTGTAGCTACTAGCTAGTTATTTGCAAACCAGTTAAACACTGGGCTTTATGGCTATATTAATACGTGCACCTCAGAGCGAAAACTACAAGACTAACTACAGAGGCCTGAAAATGTCTAGACTGGTATATTCTTCATGGTGAACATTTCAATTGTCCCAAGCATTATCTTTTCCTATCCTAATAGGTTTCTGTTTTGTTTTGTTACCATTTTAATTGCACATGGGTGAATTCAAAATTAGATTCATGTGAATATTTCACCTTTGATCATTATCCAAAACGAATATGTGAAAGCTAGGGAAAATTCCACTCATTGTAAGTGCTAGCTTGGAATTCTCTGGTTATCAACAGTATCTGTTGGTGACCTAGCAAAATATGTTGATAAAAAGACAGATAACACAAAGAAACTCTCAGGAAAAGTGAATCATAAACAAAGAGATGACATTATCCTATGATATTTGCTAAAAAAGGGTTTCAAAAATCATAGCTGGATTCATTTCCTATATAATATCAGAACTATATGTATCCTTTTACGTAAGTCATTCTGGAACAATAGCACACAACACAGAGAGGAGAATGTAGTAAGTAGACTAGTTAATTCGAGTCTCTTATATGGGGAATCATAGAGTTGGAATAGACCTTGTGGGCTATCCAGTCCAACTCCCTGCCAAGAACCAGGAAAATTACATTCAAAGTACCCCTGACAGATGACCATCCAGCCTCTGCTTAAAAGTCTCCAAAGAAGATCCTCCACCCCTCTCCAGGGCAGTGAGTTCCACTGCTGAACAGCTCTCACAGTTAGGAAGTTCTTCCTAATGTTCAGGTGGAATTTCCTTTTCTGTAGTTTGAATCTATTGTGCCGCATCAGGGCAGCAGAAAATAAGCTTGCTCCCTCCTCCCTATGAGTTCCCCTTACATATTTATACATGGCCATCATGTTTCCTCTCAGCATTCTCTTCTGCAGACTAAACATGTGCAGCTCCTTATAGGACTTGTTCTCCAGACCCTTGATCATTTTAGTCACTCTCCTCTGGACACATTCATTTGATTACCTCAAAGCTACCATGGGATATAATGAATGAAAAACATCAGTCTGAATTAAAAGTATGAAACTGTTGAGTCAATCCAACATAAAATTTCAGATGTAAAGTATGTGGTCAAAATGTATGTATATTTTTTACCATGTGAATCACTAATCCCTATATGACCTAAGTAGTGCCCTAAAGTAACCAGACCCCATTTGATCTTGGAAGCTAAGCAGGGTCAACTTTGGTTAGTACTTGCATGGAACACCACCAATTAATAGCAGATGCAGTGGACTTTATTTTAGAGGAAAGAAGTGCCAAAACCACCTTTCAGTACTCCTTACCTTGAAAAAAACCCCAATGAAATTCATGGGGTTGCAATAAGTCAGCTTGAAGTCAAACACACACACCAATGCTTGAACAGAGGTAAATTGGAAGTGCACAGCCAGCTAACAAATCATGGTCTGACATTTTGTTATTTTAGAGTGGCAGGTATATGTGACTGAGCATTGCTGTCTTGCATGGAGACTGTTAGAATGTGCATAGAAGATTTATGCTCCATGGACACAGTGTAGCCAGAGGCTGAGCAAACCATCCCACAACAAAGAAGCCATCAGCTAGATCTTTTCTAGAAATATGATTTTCCATTCCTGTACAATAGATGTTTCTTTTGCTTTTTGCATTTTTGCTGTATCCATAGCAGTGCAGTCATTGCATCCATGAAGGACAAATGATGAGCCAGTCCTACCAGTCAAAATTGATTATTGTAAAAACTAGGGCCACTCAATTACTGGAAAGGAAGTTGGTAAATATAATTTACTGGGTTGTTATTTAGGCATTTCTTAAAAGCGTCTTGCGAAGTGCTGTTTGCAACATTAATTCAAATTGCCTTTGATAGGGAGTGTGGCATGGATCCTCAAAACTGATTGAAAGAAGTAAACAAATGCTAATGAATATTAATGAATACTAGTGCCACTGCCTTGTTCTGGCTGAGACGGGGGAGTGCTAAGAGGTTCATAGTTTTGTCCATCCTAAACAACTGCATTGAAGTGCTTAGAGACAAAATATGCAGAGGATCTTCTACTAAGAATAAAACAGCGAAAGGATAAAGGAAACCAACATAAAGACCTCCCAAACTACTGAGTGACAGCAAAACCTTTGCAAACCTTTTGAACATGTGATTTAGCTATTCTTTGTGAAATTCCTTAGAAAAAACAGGCCTGTCAGCATACATGTGAAAAAATCTTGGCTGATTAATTATAAGCGATTTAATCAATCATTGCTAAATTATTTTATTAAATTTGCATATAGGTAAAAATAACGATTCTGAAGTAAATAACTTTTTTCCTCTGTAAATAAAGTTCCATTACTGGTATTACAAACTATGGTGCATATATAGCTGCAGGTGGGCATCATGATCTTAAAGAAAGCTTCCTTCTTTTCTCTCACATTCTAGGGAATGCACCTTTTAATACCATGCCATCTGCAACTTTACGAGCAACTAAGTTTAAATAATCAGTTTTAAAATTTAATAGAAAACCACAGCTCAAGCAGGCCAGCGCAATAATGAATAGGAACAGAAGAAATTATGGTTGTGGAAGGACTACCTAATTGTGATCAGCACAGGAAAAGAGTGATGGTGACAGTGTCCATTTGAACAGTGGATCAAGCTGATATGGCCACAAATCTCAAGATGATGATGATGATGATGATTATGATGATGATGATAATAATAATAATCCTTTTTTGTACCCCGCTACCATCTCCCGAAGGACTCGGTGCGGCTTACAAGAGGCCGAGCCCAAAATACAACAATAAAAACAGCAGCAACAACAACAACACAATACTCAAAAAACAAGGCAATAACATTAACAACACCCAATGATGCAATTAAAAACAATGGCCGGGCCAAATGTAATAATTAAAATTTTTTAAAGTGCTGGGCATGATCAGGTGGGGTGTTTGGAGGGGGATGGGCATGCAGATATCCTGGATCTCTGATAAAGTGCGTTGGGACATAGTGCTAGGAGTTTCCTTATTCTGGAAAGGCACACTGGAACAACCATTTCAAGCTCCTCCTAAAGATTGCTAGTGATGGGGCCTGCCTGATGTCCTTAGGGAGAGAGTTCCTGAGTCGAGGGGCCACCACCTTGTCCCCACCAATCGCGCTTGCAATGCCGATGGGATTGTAAGCAGGGCCTCTCCAAATGAACAAAGAGATCATGTGGGTTCATGCACAGAGATGCGGTCACGCAGGTAGGCGGGTCCCAAACCGTTTAGGGCTTTGTAGGTAAGCACCTGCATCTTGAATTGGGACCGGAAAAAGATACCCCAGACTGACCACTTGAGCCAAACACAGCACTGGGGGACTGATCCAGGGTAATGAGGGGCAAGGCTACCTTATCATGGTTTTGCTCCACATTAGCCAAAACTGGATTATATCACAGAATTTGGACTAACACCTGAGGGAACAGTTGGGATGGTTCCAAAATAGAAGCGACTGCAACTGTCTCCATTGCCATTACATGTTTCCTGTGCTCAGATAGTCTGGAGTCATGGAGCTGTCTCCTCCATGTCATGTCAATCTCCGCCCACAACATGGCTCCTGTCTGTCTGCCATTATGTACAATGACATCAGCTTGGGGTGACCACATGTTCTGGGAAAGTAAGGAGAAGAGAAGAGGGATTCCTTCTCTCCCTGTCTTGGCTCCTCATCACCCTGGCTAATATCACTGCATGTGATGGTGGACAGGTAGGACCCATGTAGCGGTCAGTGAACTGGGGGGGGGGGGAGCAGTTAAGGTGGCTGCCAAACTGTATTTGGCACTTCTTGGCAGTTGAGACTCTGTCCCACCTGTGGGGACCATACCTGGGGTCAGCATTGGACACCTTGGAACACCCTTGGGTTACAGGTCAGTAGAGATCTGCCCTAAAGTCAAACAAATTTGTGAAAAGGCCAAAAGATTCAGGATTCCTATAAGAATTCACCATGTATCCTGTAGACTAGATTTGAGGTGAGTCTAAGTTTTTAAAATTCATATAGACAAGCCCTAGAATGCCTGAACACTCTAATGTACTTTATTGGAGTATTTCTTTTTCACTCTCAGTCCCATTAAGTGGGGAGGCAGGGAGCTTCTAGTTTCCCAAAGTAAGGTTCCAATTCAGACTCACGTCAAACCAAATAGTCTCCATTTGTCCAAGCTTGAGGAATGAGCATGTTAGTTCATAAAGACTGGTATATAAGCTTCTGAAACATTTTATGAAAGCCAGAATAAGTTGTGATCATTCACCCTCTATTAAAAACAAAAGGTATTTTTAAAAATGCAGTAAGAATTAATTCAAAATCAATGTATTTTGACAGGGGAGGTGAGTTGTTTCAGCAGGGCAATGATTTTCAGATCTTTAGCTCAATCTGCCTGTCAGCAAGTTGTTTAATCACAGAAGAGAGCTTTGCTGAAAACAATGGGGAAGTATGGAAAGTGTTCCAGGCACAAACTTATTAAAAATGAAGAATCAGAATCCCTCCTCATGTGCAAAAAGATAAGAATGATCAAGCAGCTTTCTAATAGCTACTCATCAATTTGATTGTACTGTCAGGCAAGATTATAAAGCAAACTGCACAATGCAGAGAATAATGACTACTATTGTTTTAAGGAAGCCGGTACAACTGCAAATCCAGGCTTACTTATGGGAACACTAGAAGGCACAGACATTAGGTTGGTCCCAAGGTGGGAAGAGTTACTAAATTACTGTATATACTCGAGTATAAAAAAAACCCTAATATAAGCCAAGGCACCTAATTTTACTACAAAAAATGGGAAAACTTATTGACTTGAGCATAAGCCAAGGGTGGGAAATGCACCAGGTACTGGTAAATTTAAAATAAAATAAAATAAAAACCAATTAAATTACTGTATATACTCAAGTATAAGCCAACCCAAATATAAGCCAAGGGGGACTAAAAATGTGCTGAAAAACTTGACTTATACTTAAGTATATATGGTAGGCTGCAACTTCCCAATATCCTCCATCCAACCATGTTGCCTTGGGCAATTTTGAAAAGTAGATTCTGCAATCTCTGCTTGCTCACTCTGGATCCTATGAAAATATATACGCACATCTTTCCTATCCAGATCCTGAAAAATTACTGTTTTGGACCAGCATTTGCAAATATTTACAAGAATCTGCACATTCAATTTGTAAAAAAAATGAGTGTTTTTTAAAAAACATGGTTAGGATTTTGCACCAAATGATATGCACCAGCTGAAAGTTAGATTTGGAAGGTGAAGAAAGACAGGTTCCTTTAGCCCACTTGATGGAAAAACATGGCTCAATGCTGTGAAATCAGCTGGGAGCTCTAGCTTCATAAGGTCTTTATCCTTCACTGCCAAAGAGTACTGATGCCTCACCAAACTACAAATCCCAGGATTCTTTAGCATAAAGTCATGCCAGTTAACAAAAAACAAACTGCATCAAATTCTACAAGGTGGATGCACTCCTTTGAAAAGGAAGTGAGGGGAGGATATTGTGTTATGTTGTCGCTGATGCAGAAGACGGTATAGAAGCGAATGAAAATGTGGGCCTTTGTTCCAGATAAACTCTCCATCTCTAGTCTAAAAGCAGTGTTATTTTTTAAAAAATGCCCACCAATCGCATTAAAATTCAGGAATACAATCATTATAGCAAAAATTGAAAAAATTAGTAATTGTTATGATATTAAAAATATAGTGCCATTACTCCTTGCTATTCCCATAGTTAAAATATTGTTACTTTCATTCAGTGGTTCTCGACCTTCCTAATGCTGTGACCCCTTAATACAGTTCCTCATGTTGTGTTGACCCCCAACCATAAAATTATTTCCATTGCTACTTCATAACTGTAATTTTGCTACTGGGTTGTTATAAGTTTTTCGGGCTATATGGCCATGTTCTAGAAACATTCTCTCCTTCACACCATCCACAAAGAACTCGCAAACACAGACAAGGAACTGTTGTACCTCTATGTCAACATCAGCCAGAAGATGAATTCCCAGGACTGGGACAAATAGACAACCTAGGAGAGAATGCTTCTAGAACATGTCCATATAGCCAAAAAAACCTACAACAACCCAGTGATTCCAGCTATGAAAGCCTTCAACAATACAATTTTGCTACTGTTATGAATTGTAATTTTTTTGTTGTGTCAGGAGTGACTTGAGAAACTGCAAGTTGCTTCTGGTGTAGAGAATTGGCCGTCTACAAGGACGTTGCCCAGGGGATGCCTGGATGTTTTGATGTTTTACTATCCTTGTGGGAGGCTTCTCTAATGTCCCCGCATGAGGAGCTGGAGTTGATAGAGGGAGCTCATCTGCACTCTCCCTGGATTTGAACCTGCGACCTGTCGGTCTTCAGTCCAGCCAGCACAGGGGTTTAACCCATTGCACCACCAGGGGCTACAACAACCCAGTAGCAAAATCATAGTTATAAAGTAGCAATGAAATATCTGATATGCAGGATGCAGTTCCATTCACTAGACCAAATTTGGCACAAATACCTGATATGCCCAAATCTGAATACGGGGGGGGGGGGGGGGGGGAGGGGTGGAAGGGGGGATTGATTTTGTCATTTGGGAGCTGTAGTTGCTGGGATTTATAGTTCACCTACAATCAAGGAGCATTCTGAACTCCACCAATGATGGAATTGAACCAAACTGGGCACAAGGAACTCCCGTGATCAACAGAAAATACTGGGTTTGGTGGGCACTGACCTTGACTTTTAGAGTTGCATTTCACCTACATCCAGAGAGCACTGTGGACATTTGGAAGTTGTCATTGCTGGCATTTATAGTTCACCTACAATCAAAGAGCATTCTGAACCCCACCAATGATAGAACTTGGCCAAACTTCCCACACAGAACCCCATGACCAACAGAAAATACTGTTTTCTGATGGTCTTTAGCAACCTTTCTGACACCCCCCCCCCCTTGCGACTCCCAGGTTGAGAATTTCTGCTTTAATTAGTCTTAATTTCCAAGTCATATATAGGAAGCACTATATTCTCAAAATCGGAAAGAGAATTTGGAAGAAGTGTCCAAGCGATTTCAAGGGAAGAATATGAAATTGCAATTAGACTAAGACAATTTTTCTGATAAGTTTGCATGCATTTCTGTGTGTATCAATGCCCATTTTGTTCCTGTAAATCAGTGACTTCAGTGCCGCTCTTCTGATATTGCCACAAAAATCTCCAATTATTTCTTAAAGCCAAGGCTCATTGTAAGCCACATGCATTACTTTAGCCGTTAAACTTACAAGAGAGGATGTTGTCTATTCTGTTTTCAAAACTTTGAACTTTTAAACAAAACACCATGTTCAAAGATATATGTTCACATTGCTGGACTTACCCAGTTTTGTTCTTTCAGGAATGTGGGAAGCTTCTTTATCTTCAAATACTGATGAAAAGAAAAAATGTACCAAAGGTGAAGGAGACATTTGAAAAGATTTCAAATAAAATAAAATAAATAAATAAGACAACCCATTCATTTAACATGTTTTTAGCACCAAAGGCTAAAGTAGTATCAGATAGTTTGTAGTTTTTGCAACTGTTTGATGATCACAAGGCCAAAAGAAACAAGCAATTCCTTCCTTTTATCAGAAAAGAAATGCAATAAATTAAGATGGGATAAAAGTTTCTAGTGACCCTTCCACACAGCTGAATAAAATTCCACATTTTCTGCTTTGAACTGGAATATATGACAGTGTGGACACAGTCCTTTAACCCGAGAACATTTGCATTTTTTAAAATGTGAATGTTCCTGGGTCCCCATCCACAAAATGAGCTCCAGCACCACTCTAATGGAGGCCAGATAAGTTCTTTTACTTTAAAGGGGGCTTTTGGGGGCTTTAGGGAGAGGAAGGTTGGTGTCCTTGTGGTTTTATAGGCTAATTTAGCCTGGAAAACCATGGGACTACTGTCTGTACTGCCCCCTCAAAAATCCAGAATTTTTGAAGGAGCCATCCAGACAGTAGAAGTAGTGAATTATCCTGCGCCTTCCAAGAATAGTTGAATATGGAACTAGCAAAAAGTGAACATGGAATGGCTTAGACAATGCTTTTGGAAAGTGAGTTAACAAGAAGTCATTGGTGAGTATATGTTTCTATAATGTGTGTTAAATGTTTTTAGTTGTGTTTTATGAACAGTGTGGCATCAAATTGCTGCCAATTTGTAAGCCGCCTCGAGTCACCTTCGGGCCGAGAAAGGCGACATAGAAATACTGTAAATAAATAAATAAATAATAAACCCTCTAACAAATTAATTTGCCACAAACTGGGGTTTTCCTGGTTTGTGACCAATTAATTCGGGTTTGCTTAGGATGTCATCTACACAGCCCTCCTTTAATTGCAGGAACTCCTGCATTAAAGGGGCTATCTGAAAGCACCCTCAGATAATCCAGTTCAAAACAGATATTGTGGGATTTTTCTGCCTTGATATTCTGGGTTATATGACTGTAGAATTAATGCAGTTTGACACTAAACTGTCATGGCCCAATGCTATAGAATCATGGGAGTTATAATTTGGCAAGGCAACAGTGCTCTTTTTCAGAGAAAGCTGAAAACCTTGAAAAACTACAATGACAAGAATTGAGCCATGGTATTTGAAGTGGTGTTTGCATTAATTCCACAGTATACTTGTACCCTTTGTCAGTTCCACTTTTTACCACATTCTTTTTATTTGATCATCAGTTTCTTCTATCCCTTTTATCAATGTTTGCAAGTATTTTGATATTTTTCATTTTTTTTAATAAAAACAACTTAGTACTCTCATCTGTTTGCTCTCATCCCACTCAAACCAGTATACCATATTCCAATGTGAAAAGGACCATATTATATTATCTGTAGATAGAACTCAGAATCAAACTCAGAAAAGTTACATAAAGTCTAAAGCGACTTTAGTAGACAAGTTCCTCCAATTCTGGAGATGAGAAGCATGTGAGGCAGAGCTTTCCAAACTTTGTCATGGCATGTTAGTGTGCCAGCTGCAATGTGTAGATGTGTCACACAAACATAATGAGAAGCCTCTTAATCTATGTGAAATAAGCAATAAAACATATGAGTGAATGTAAATTAAATGTCACTTTCTCCTGTAAATGGGTGTTCACAAAAAATGTATATTAGACATTACTTTGTTGTAGGTAGCCTCAAAGGTGGCCCAGAGTTTCTCTTTGTGTGTAGGTAGCATAAATAGTGTTGTGCTGCCAAAAAACTCAGTTTAGACTTAGGTCAGTCATAAGGAAGAACCCAGTGTCAAAGCACATGCATGGTTCAATTCTTGGCATCTCCCATTTTAATGAAGAAAGAAGGGACAATGGGAAAGGTCCCACCTGAGGTTGCAGAGAATATATTTCCAGTGTTTATTGCACTGGACAGTATGGATAAAGAGTCATATAAAGCACTTTCCCATGCTGGCAGATGCAGATGGATTGATTCAATGAAGGAAGCCACAGCCCTGAGTTTTCAAGATCTGAACAGCTGTTAATAACAGAACTGCTTGGCAGGGTCTCATTCATAAATCAAAGACAACTTGATGAGACATAACAACAACAGCAGCAATGCTGACATGAATCGAGCAACTGAACACATCTATTTTAAAAGGTCATTCTGTCTTTTTTCTTTCTGTTCCAGTCTAGCTTAACAACCCACCATAAGAAAATTAGTACAACTGTGTTAAAACAAATAAGCTTTAAAAATCCCTTGGTACATTACAAATAATGTCATAATTATTACCACTACTGAACCAGCCACCCATGGGACGTGATTTGCAGATAGTCTTTTCATATTTTTATATTTATAGTCAGCACTCGATGTGGTGCAGGAATCCATGAAAGTGCTTTTTCATCTGACAAATAATTATCTAGGGATCTCTAGGTCCTCCACCACACCTCTGTGGACAATATACACCAAACGTTGACCATAGGACCACACTGGAGGACTTACAGATGCCTGGAGAAGAGTTCTCTTTAGTAACCTTTAGGTCCTTCAGAGTGACTTTATTCTAACATCTGGTGGAAGTTGATCATAGGAACATGCTGCAAAACATAGAGATTTCAACAGGAAACATAGATCCAATGGGTGAATATTCAAATCTACAAAAGTTAAACTAACCAATATGGTGAGCTAACTGGATTCTAAATCAATTCTCAAGATTTTCAATGGTTCTGTTTTACACTACTATTATAAGGAATGGTAAGCAGTGGGAAGAAAAATATTTATGGCATGCTTCACAATCAAAGAAACCCACACTAGCAAATGAGGCCATTAAATTGAGGATCTAAAGCATACCTATAATGCCAATTAATATTGTTAATCAATAGTCTTGCCTCCCATTTTCCTCTTCATTCATCAGATGACTACTTTTTGTGGTTTCTGATATTATTTACCTTTTAACACACCACAGAAATGATGCACTGATCTTAAGTGAAAAGGAAATGGCATCTAAACCACAGGGACAGGAGTACTATTAGTCCCGGGGGGGGGGGGGGGGGTGATTGTTTTTGTCCCCTTTATGGACACTATTTATTTATTTATTTATTTATTTCGAGGTTTTATATACCGACCCTCTCACCTTCAACGAGGGATTCGGACCGGTTCACAACATGTGTTAACATACAAAGAATATACAATAACAACACAATGCCACTTCATAACACGATTAAAATATCAGCACTATACACATTAAAACATTATCATCACAGTTAAAAGAGCCAAATCGTCCGACACCATCACAATCCCATTCATCATCCTCCTTTCATGTGGGCAAAGAATTAAATCAGTTGTCAAATGCCGCGTTCCACAACCAAGTCTTTGTTAGTTTCCTGAACGTCATGAGGGAGGGGGCAGTTCTGATCTCTAATGGCAGGGAGTTCCAAAGTCGAGGGGCCACCATCGAGAAGGCCCTGTCCCTCGTCCCCACCAGCCGTGCTTGTGCAGGCGGTGGGACCGAGAGCAGGGCCCCTCCAGATGATCTTAGTGGTCTTGATGGTTCGTAGGGGAGAATACATTCAGAGAGGTAAACAGGGCCGGAGTCGTTTAGGGCTTTATAGGTTAACACCAGCACTTTGAATTGTGCTCGGAAGCTAATCGGCAGCCAATGGAGTTCGAGTAACAGTGGAATGGTGTGCTCCCTGTACCCAGCCCCCGTTAGTAATCTGGCTGCCGCGCGTTGTACTTGCTGCAGCTTCCAGGCCGTCTTCAGAGGCAACCCCACGTAGAGAGCGTTGCAGTAATCTAAGCGGGATGTAACCAAAGTGTGTACTACCATGGCCAAGTCAGCCTTCCCAAGGTACGGACACAGCTGGCGCACAAGTTTTAATTGTGCGAATGCTCCCCTGACCACCGCTGAAACCTGGGGTTCCAGGCTCAGCGATGAATCCAGGAGAACTCCCAGACTGCATACCTGTGTTTTTAGGGGGAGTGTGACCCCGTCCAGCACAGGCTGTAACCTCGTACCCTGTTCGGTCTTACGACTGACCAGGAGTACCTCTGTCTTGTCTGGATTTAGTTTCAATCTGTTGTCCCTCATCCAGTACGTGATAGCGGCCAAGCACCGCTTCATGACCTGAACAGCCTCCTTAGTGGTAGGTGGAAAAGAGTGATAGAGTTGGTCATCATCTGCGTACAGATGACATCGCACCCCAAAACTCCGGATGATCTCTCCCAATGGCTTCATGTATATGTTAAACAGCATAGGGGACAAAACTGAACCCTGAGGGACTTCACAGTACAATGGCCGCGGAGTCGAGCAGGTGCCCCCTAAAGACACCTTCTGAGATTGACCCTCGAGGAACGACTGAAGCCGCTGCAATGCAGTACCCCCAAGGCCCATTCCCGCGAGGTGTCTCAGAAGGATATCGTGGTCGACCATACCCTCCAACTGTCACAATTTATCAGTCCCACTAAATCAGGGATGTCAAACTTATTTTCACCAAGCCCCATATCCATCTTATTGGTTGCCTTCAGAGGGCCGTTTGTAATTGTAGGACTATATAAACGTAACTACCAGTATGTTGCCTTGGCATTGAAAGTCTCATGGGCCATGTAAAATGACGTGGCGGGCCAGATTCAGGCCACAGGTCTTGTATGTGACACATGTGCACTAAATCTCTGCCCCCCCCCCCAACTTTTCAATTGGTTTAAAAATGTTCCAGTTTCTCTCTCCATCTCTCACTTTCCACCATTGGTCTCTGCTTACTCCAATACTGAAATTTGTATTTAAAAGCACTTAATTCAATGGGAAGAGTGAAGAGAGATTTGAATCTCCTCAGTCAGCTCAGGAAAAGGCTACCTGCTGCACCCTCTTCTAGCTTGTTTGTTTTTCCTCATTAATAAGATTTCCTATTTTGACCATACGCTCAAGTTGCTTGGCCACATGTGTAACAGTTTTCATCGGTGAAATGCTGGACTCTTTTGTAGACTCCAGTTAGCCCTGCCTTCCACAATATTTCACTATTTTCCTCTCTCCTTGGCCCTGCGCTCCTCTCAATGTGATAATGATTGATGTTTTCTTTCAGAGGTATTCTGAGCTATCTTCCAGAGTAATTTATTTTCTTAATAAAAGTTAAGTGTTAATGTTTTTCCACTGCTTTATATGTGAAACGAATCCTTATGACAAATAGTCTGTCATAAAGTATTCACAGGCATGGATCTGGGAATGAAAAATATAGCAAAAAGACTGCACTCTCTCTCTCATACATACCCTCTTTCCCCCGAAAGTCAAGCCTTTGTAAAACAAATAATACCTTTCCTATTGATTGTGCATAGATTGCTTTCGGGCAGTTTTACTGAACCAAAGCAGATGTTACAGTTACAAAGCAGCCTGTGTGACTATATATTATATTCGCCTTGAGCGACCTTTAAAATCTCATTGCACAGCTTGATATAAAACTCTGTCCTGGTCACCTCCATATCAAGAAGTTAAAGACTAGCTGAAATGAGTTGAGACTCAGGCCCTTTCCACAGCTGCATAAAATCCCACATTATCTGCTTTGAACTGGATTATATGGCAGCGTGGACTCAGATAACCCAGTTCAAAGCAGATATTGTGGGTTATCTGCCTTGATAGTTAGGGTTATATGGCTGTGTGGAAGGGCCGGCAGAGGACAACAGAACTGATCAAGGAGAAGTGGGATGTGGAACTCCATGGAGAGGAAAACCCATCACACTATATCCATTTATTTGTTAATTTATTTAGAACTCAATATGCTCACAATATTCAGTACAACAATGAGTAGTACACAATTAAACAAACAATCACATACATTTAAAACAGTTTTTCAAAGGCAGTTGAAATATAATAATGATGATAAATCCCAACATTCTGTATTGCAGTTATGGATTCATACCATTGCATTGTCGATCAATCACTGCTCTATGTTGAGTAGCACTGCATATGCACAAAGGCAAACCTATTTACATGATTTAATTGCTCCCCTTAAGCCTACCTGAACAATCTGCAAACATATTGACTAAAGAGGTGTCTCTTCAGCTGCTTACTGAAGTACAAGAAAAAATAATTGTGTGCTCCTGCATAAGAGGTGGTTGGACTGGATGACCCTTGTGGTCTTCTCCAACTTTATGATTCTATGGCTGTTTCCAGCTCCTTCACACCTGACAGTGAGACTAAAGCTGTGTACATGGCCAAAATAATGTAGACTCAACACTCAACTGTTGTGGTGAGTTAGCATGATGCAGGACTGGGTTTGTTTATTTATTTATTATTCGAACTTAAATGCCGCCACTCCCCTGGAGCTCGGAGCGGCTTACAAGAATGGCTAAAATCTAACACAATTTGCAGCAGAATTGCTACATCCACCTCATTATTGTGAGCCCTGCCCAATCTAGTGTCTACATCTCCAATTCAGCCACCATTGTGTTGTTGCAAATAGACCAATCACTCCTACAGGCTTCCTTATAATCTTGCATTGCTTGTGATGTCACACTAGGGAGCCCAGCTTTGAGAACAGAAATGGGACACTGCAAGTAACACTCTGGGAAGTGATTGCTGATAGTGACACAGTAACATTGCCTTCAGCCCAACCAGCCATGTGAATGGCCAAAGGACTCCAAGAAATGCTCTCAGGTTGCTATTCTGGAATGCTTACCACTGGATCAATCAGGTATGTGTAGACATGGCCTGATGTAATCAGAAGTTGAATCCCCATCTCAATTTCTCATTGCTAGTTGAAGAGGGCAGGTGTAACGAGGATGAACGACCACTTGGGCAGGGAGGACAAAGCAATCCCACCTCAAAACTATTGTTAAGTGACCAACTGTTTTAACGTTGTTAATGACCGATGTAATTGGTTGATTCGCCGCCACCACCTCAATTATATGTCTGAGGAAAAAAATAAGTGTGAATGTGAAATAGGTAAATTATATTCAAGCCCTTGGTTCTTCTTTAATGGCTGTTTCTCTCACTGACTGGACTGAAGGTATTTTTCTTTAGGCTAGCTGAGATCTAATGTTTGTGATATACTGAGGCAGACACCAGTTAAAGATGAAAATTAGAAACAGGTTTATTTTAAACTTGATGAACAAATCAACTCTTAAAAAGAGTGGTACAAAAGCGTAATGCATTTCAGAGGCTTAGCTGGTTAGACAAGTAGTCTTTTCTTAAGACTTTAACTTTTGTTCCCTGTGAGTTCCTTGCTTCACACTGTTCACTAACTCTGACACAGTGTGTCCCTGAGCGCAGCCCGCTGACTGCCTCACAGAGCAAAATAGGCTTTCCTACACTGACCCCACTATGTACAGTGTTTCAGGAACCTTTGCCTATCCTATGCTCTAATCTCAAGGCTTACTTCAAAAGTTTTCCCTCCCTGCCTAAAATCTTCTCAGCTCCGTCTTCCTAACTATCCTTCTACACTCTTCGATGTTTAAAGCTCAACTCCCCAGCTTGTCAAAAAGACACAGCCTTTTCCCCTCTAAAAGCTAACTCCTCCCCTGACTGCTCTAGCCAATCAGGAGTCGGCTGACTCCTCCCTCTTGCCTCTTAGCTATCCTGCCTATCTCTCAACATGTCAGCTACTGACTTTCCAGGCTTCGGCCTTCCTGGCAAAAGGTTAGATTCATGACAGCAGGATACATTCTTCTTGCATCCTGATAACCAACTTAACAGATAATCTTCCATTGTTGTAAAGACTAGCTGTTAAGGTGAGCTTTCAGGAGTAAGGCCAAGGGCTGCTAGTTATACATTTGCTATTAGGTAGATGATGAAGGATATTGGCAGTTAATGCAAAGACAAATATAGCACACGTGAATTGAAAGTTCTTCTGTCCCAGATATAGAACAGAGAATCTTAACCTGAGACCCAGGAGTGATCAGGCGTCAATGAGGCAGATTTTTAAAATTACATTTTAAACCTTTCATTCTCATTATTTTTTTCCTCTCACTTTTTTTTCTGTCAGGAGGGACTTGAGAAACTGCAGGTCACTTCTGGTGTAAGAGAATTAGCTGTCTGTAAGAATGTTGCCCAGGTGACACCCAGATGTTTTAATGTTTTGCCCTGTGGGAGGCTTCTCTCATGTTCCCACATGGGGAGCTAGAGCTGACAGAGAGAGCCACAAGATTTTGTATATTTTATTTTTTGTGCATTTTGTGCATAGTTTTCATCACATGGTTTCAGGCAAAAGCAAACCTCTCCTAGATTATGTGTTCTCATTGACAACTTTTGGCCTCTTAACTTTGCTCTGATTTTTTTTTAATATCTGTTTTCATCTGTGAAATTTAGGAGGGTTGTATGATGTTATATGTTTTTGCCTTTGGGTATTTTTTGATCTGGTAAGATGGAGATACCTAATTACTTTCCCAGAATCAAGCAGAGAAAAAGAGATGCAATACACTTGAAGGGGCTTTACTTTTAGCTTGATAGAGGAGGTCAATTAACTATCTGGGCATGGGAAAGCTCAGTACCTTGAAAAGTTACTTTTGTGGACCAGAACTCCTAGCAAGGTTAGTGGCCATGTACAAATAAATATTTGGAAAGTTTTTCATTTGCAAAACAATTGTATAAGGTGTTTCCTGTCTGCTTCCAATTAATAGGTTCCCAGGTTGGATCCAGATTTTTCTTTGTTCTTTTAACTAGCCTTTATTTTATTCAACTTTAAATCTTCAATATATATCGAAGGATACCATTTCCTCCTTTCATTTCCCCCCTTGTGTTTTCTGAGTTTCTTAATAAGCCACCCTCATTAATTTCTTTGTTCTTCAACCCCCAGAGACACTGACAGAAACATGTAACAGTTGAGGAACTGCTTAATAATAATAATGATCAAAATTACAATAGTTTCATTTTAGTGGCCATTGTGCTAATTTATGGAAGCAGTTAGATTTACTGTAAAACTCAACTTCATAATATATTAACGAAAGTTGATTTACAATCATCATTAGTTCTAAAATCAGGAGTTTGTAACTTATATTGAGTCACAGAAACAGGAAAATTTGAAACTGCATCTAAGGGAATTGTAATTTCTTTTTTAAAAAAAACTATATATGAAAGCATGGCCAGACTACCAATGAGCCAAAGAAGGTAGCCAAGTAACCAGATCCACAGATTTTAAGTAGAAAGTAACATGTTTCTGGTCTTATATGCAGGATACAAGACAAAATGTTTAGATCTTTCTGCCCCGTTTTTGTAGTAATTTCCATTACATTTCACTGTGCTTTAATGGCAAATGAAACAACATCCATGACTGATATCTGAGGAACAGTCATAGCTGTCGATTAGATCAGTGGTTCTTAACCTGTGGGCCATGGACAACCAGTGGGCAGCAAGGATGAAAATCTGGTCTGCAAGCCTCCTTCCTCTTTGTTTTATTTTATTTTATTTTATTTTATTTTATTTTATTTTATTTCTGCTCCTTTCATGCCGCCTGCTATTCCTTTCCTGTCACTGACCATGGCATATGTTCTGTATCAGAAAGTAGAGCTGATATGACCTATTTAATTCACCAGAAACCAAATCTAAAGTTAACCAAAAACTGATTCATAATCTTTTTGGTACTAATGTTGGAGAATGGTCCCTGGTCAAGTGGTCCCTCGTAAAAAAATGGTTGGGAACCGCTGTGCTAGACAAATCAACCACATGTGGATTAGGTGCAGAATAAGTCCCAAACTACGAAGAGTGGTCCTTGGCCAAAGTGGTCCCTGGTCATGTGGTCCCTTGTCAAAGTGGACCCTAGTCAAGTGGTCCCTAATTAAAAAAAGGTTGGGAACCACTGGACTAGAGGAAGGTCCTAGTGATTATTGTCTATAATAAGGAATTCTCAATTTATTTTGCAAGTCAATCCATGGGTCTATCATGAAGAAACAGACATTATTTCCCATATATTGCATTGAGAACTCAGAATATGGATCGGACAGTAGTATTGTTGTTGTGTGCCTTTAAGTCATTTCCGATTTATAGTGGCCCTAAGGCAAACCTATGACGGGGTTTTCTGGAGCTGAGAATGTGCATCTCTCCCCAGGTCACTCAGTATATTGATTCCAGAAACTTTACCTCGTCCTGGTCACATAAACCATTCCCCTCTTGACCACCCATATTCTTGGTTTGATTTTTTTTCTTTAATTTCTTGACCTTGTTTCTTTTTACCATTTTTGTTCTTTTTCTATTTCTTTGCCTTGATCATTATAAGAATTACCTTTCTCCCTACATACGTCCTTGAACAGTTGTGTTCAGGATACTGTCCCTGTTTCCTTTTACTTTGCATCTCATCTGTTCTTAAACATTTGAGGAGCTTCATTTTTCATTCAGGGAGAATTTTCTTTTATCTTGGTAAATTCTTATCAAAAATAAATGAAAATAATATTTTCACTCATCTCAACAGAGCTGGCATGGTACTGTTGGCAATGAAGCTCAATTTCCAACTATAGTCATAATATCTCTCCTGTGAAAACAAAACAATATGTACACCAACACAATGTAAAATATGTTATTATGGAGTATTTTTCAGCCATTGCTTGGTGAGATGCAAATCCCAGCTCATAAATGACTGGTAAATAATTAATCCCCAAATCTGTTCTGCTCTACAAGCACATGAGAGAGAAATGTATCTGATTCATGAAGGTAAGACATTTGCTTACATTCTTCCAAAGGCTAAGCCTGAAAATGGTGTCATTGGAAAAAACATTAGTCAACCATGCTTCATACTAAAAGGCAGTACAGAGCTAGGATATTATTAAATCCAGGGCTGCATCAATACTAATCTAACGAGGTCATGAAATGGCCATGTACTTAGGTTTTTATAAAATCTGCACTTTTTGCTTCACAACCCTTTTCTTTACACTTAGCCCATGATGCATTCTTTGGTAGTTGTCAGCTTAGCATTTTCGTAGTTGTCTTAAAAGCATAGCAGGAATGGTAGAACAATTAATGCTAGACCTTCATATTGCACTTACGTGGTGACACTGCAAATATTCAGTAAGATTCTTCCTCTGCAAAACATTCCTGTCAACTATTACCTGTTGGAGGTAAGTGTCCCTTTGTTGGCTTTATTTGCCAACAAAGAAAAGGAAATTAATTGTGTGTATGGCATGGAGGATAACTGGATGCAGAATCCCACATAGTATTAAGTCATTTGGGGAAAAAATGCCAATATTATAGTTAGTGATTGCTAGCATAGTTAGTATGCTTTGTGGAAAAGTATCTGCTGTTGTCAACTTTTATTTTCTTCCCTCCACTCATTTTTACTGAAGGTCTCAAAAGTCTTTGTCTTCTACTTCATCTTTAACAGTAATGCTTTTGGGTTTGGAAATATTAGTCATTTACAAGAAAGGTTGCTCAGGATGACCGACATTTACTCAGTCTTCAAGGAGGCTTTTGCCATGTCCCCCATTGTCAGTGATAAAGTATCAGGTAAATATCATATGGCCATGTCAAGGCATTTTGAAGCCTTTTGGAATTTTCTCCCCTTGAAACATTGACAATTTTGCCATGTTTGGAACTCTGTGACCTATAGTTATAAGGCGCATTCAGACAGTAGCTTTAATACTGTATCTACCGCAATAAAGGAGGGGCTGTCCAAACAGCATTCTGGACAGTCCCGAATTAATTTACAACAAACCAGGAAAACTCTGGTGGCAAATTAATTGGATAGTGGATTTATTCTATGCCTTCTTGGAAGGTGCAGGATAAAACCACTACTTTCGGTGTCTGGACTACAGTCCAGATGCCATTCCCATGGTATACCAGGCTAAATAAGTTTTTATTACTTTGTTCATGTGCTGTGTTAACTGAAGAAGCTGAGCCTGTTCCAGAAAGCAGTGTAGCCCACACTGAATTTTATTTCCTTAGCAAATCACAATGTTTAAAAGCCCTCATTCTTTAGTTTCAGGTATTTCCTAGAAAAAGAGGGGAAACTCCCTCTTACCACCCACATCCTAGCAAACAATGTAGCTCAGCAGTATGAGAGAAAAAAGAAATTCTTTCAAGGCCCATGGTTTTGTTATCATCATATAATTTTGCAGAAGGGAGTGTGGAAGCAGAAAAGGAGGAGGTTGCTTCTTCAATCAGTATAGCCGAGTCTTCCTCAGGAATGTATTTGTGTGCAAGTTCAAATACTTGCAGGCTGCTATCATTGTTCTGAGGTTTATTGCAAGGACACTAATCTGCTTGTAATTTGGGAAGATATAATGAAAGTGATGGGCTAATTGGGGTTTTGCAGCTGCTGATGCTGCCGTATTTTTTTTTCTGAAAGGGAAGAGAATGACAGCAGTTTTCTATTGATCGAGGTGAGGAGAAGTTCACCATTGTTTAAAAGAGAAAATTGTTCTTCAGATTGAATCATTGAAATGCTCTTTTCATATTTCTCAGAATGATCCATGTTCATCATTCGCATGCAAGCCTTGTGCAGTGTGTTGGATAGAAATGCTTGAGAGTTTCATTCAGTCTACTTTGGAAGAAAACGTAATCCCATTTGCACCTTCTGAGTGAACGCATAGCTCAAATCATTGCTATGTTTCTGATTTGGCAGTACTGTAAAGCAATGCTATTTGCAGCTTCATTTTTTCCTGCCTTTAAAATGTTTCAACATTCCTAAACAGCAGCATGTATGACAGGGATTCTTAACCAGGGGTCCACGGGGTCCCCTTGTGGATCAATGGAAAGATTTCAATAGGTCTGTGAGCTTGAATGAGAAAAAAATAAACTATTTGCTTATAGACATGTCAATGTTGAATGTCGTAAAGGTATCTGCTGATACATTCTGAGAATGGGGCCCATGGTTTTTATCTGACTAGCAAAAGGGTCTGTGAAACAAAAAAGATTAAGAACCCCCGAGGTATATCTTTTAGAGCAAACCATGTAGAAACTTGGGCTTGCCTACACAAACTACAAAATCCAAAGTGGACCAGAAGTCACACTTGGCTGTCTCTGTGATATTCAGGGACATCAAGTCCTTAATTCAGTGTGAACTGAGATGAAATGGTTTAGCCCCTATATAAGTAAAAGTTGGGAAATACTCTGGAGTTTGGGCAAAGCTTCAGAGCAGCTCTGGACGTCAGGCAGAGTGTGGGATGCAGACCAACTCCGTTGAGAACTTTTCTATATTTCACATGAGAAGGTGCCACCTTCTCAATTTCCTTATATCTGTCAACACAAGGAAAAGGGGATGAATCCCCCTCTCCTTATCCCTGACCATGCAGCCATCTCAACCAATCACAGCAAGGAGCAGCTGCAATAACAAGGAATTCTTCTGCACCTTTGTAATTATTTGCAACAGGAAAAGATAAGAATCAATTTTGGTACAATTGGACCATATAGATTCTGCTTTGATTCTACCATGGGTCTGGGATAGATGATATAAATATCTTTGCAGGTTCTAGAACAGTAGTTCTCAGCCTGTGTTCCCCCAGATATTATGGCCTTCAACTTCCAGAAATCCTAACAGTTGGTAAACTGGCTGGGATTTCTGGGAGTTGTAAGACAAAACACCTGCGGACCCATGGGTTGAGAACCACTGCTCTAGAACTAGTCCAGAGCATTTCCACTTTGGACTTCAGCCCTGAAATAATTGCCTGGTGTAGACAAATCCAACATAAGAAATTTCAGATCAGCACAGAAACAGAATGAAACACTGAAATGTGAAATTGTACACAAGTCAAATGCCAGTTCTGTGGGCTGAATTTGGCACACTTTGTCATGTTAAGTGGCCCACGATACTACCAATGCTGGGGAAAAATAGTTAAATGTATCCAACCAGTCCATCCTCCAGGAAATAAAGCCCGGCTGCTCACTGGAGGGAAGTATACTAGAGACAAAGTTGAAGTACTTTGGCCGCATCATGAGGAGACAGCAAAGCCTAGAGAAGACAATTATGCTGGGGAAAGTGGAAGGCAAAAGGAAGAGGGGTCAACCAAGGGCAAGATGGATGGATGGCATCCTTGAAGTGACTGGACTGACCCTGAAGGAGCTGGGGGTGGTGACGGCTGACAGGGAGCTCTGGCGCGGACTGGTCCATGAGGTCACGAAGAGTCGGAGACGACTGAATGAATGAACAACAACAACAAAGGCTGGTGTGGCCCTTTGTGAAAATGAAATTGACACCCATGTAGCAATGGATACAATGTTTGGCATAACCTGAGGATCCTTGGGTCAGAACAAGTCAATAAATTTGCCTGCTTTCCAGTCTAATCCATTTTTGAGATAAAGAATAAAGGCAGTCTCTAATCATGATAACTGAGAAATGCCTTGAGGTCAGTTCACAAAAACCTTTTAAATTTGTTGTGACATCATTTGGCTCTTATTTTTGAAGCAGATAACACATGGGAACAGGATGTTGTAAAACATGTACCCTGCTAACCACAGACTGACAAGAAAAGCTGAGTGAGCACTGAAGCATTTTGAAGGATTTTTCATCCCTTGTTCTGAATTCTGACACATGTGAAAGGTTGGTTGCATCAGCATTCAGTTCTGAGAACAGCTCATCTTGGTAAGTGCCACAAAGAAAAACAATGGCACCTCCTCAGGTTTCAGGAAGGAGCAAGAAGATTTTCAGCCATGCTCTTGGAGAAAAATATAAATGAAGGAAGAAGAAATAAACTATCATTGTTTTGTAAAATCATATCCATCCTTCCATCTCTTTATACTCTGCCTTTTTCCAAGACTGGAACTCCAGAGGTCTTACAAATCAGCAAAACACTATAATAGAAGCATTATTATCATTATCATCATTATCATTTACTTATACAGTACCATTAAATGTACATGGTGCTTTGTAATAAGGCAAGGAAAAGCAACGGGTTTTGCCAAAGACATACAATCTAAAATATATGTGTACATGCATACATGCACAAAGGAAAGGAGGAATAACTGTACAATATAATTGCAAAACAAATCATACAGATAAAACGCAAATGAAAAACAAAAAATTCCAGACATGATGTAATACCAAATAAACGGATAATGTATGTAATCAAAGTATACAAGACAACAAAACCACATCAAACATATTAGTTAAGAACATACAAAATTATTATTATAACAGTAACAAGAATTAAATTCATTTAAAACATTACTTTAAGATTAAAAATAATACTGCATTCTCTAGATAAAGCAATCAATTTCCAACTGAGTTTTTTATTTCTTGCTCTTCGCTTCTTGTTAATATTTTTTCTATTTGATCAATGAGTTATTGTTACTGTTTCGAGCTTTATAACACAAAATACAATGTTATCAGTACAAATCAAAGCATCTCCCCCATTTACTTTTGTAAGAACATGGACTGCAAGGGCTGAAGCAACCTCCAAAGAACTTCAAACTTTTACCAGTTATTTAACATACCAAGAGTGCATCTACATTCTAGAATTAGTGCAGTTTGACACCACTTTAACTGCCTTAACTTGGTACTATGGAATCAGGCATGTTGAAATTTTGCAAGATCTTTAGCCTTCTCTGCCAAATAGTGCTGGTACCTCACTCAAACTACAAATCCTAGGATACCATAGTATTGAGCCATGGCAGTTCAAATGGTATCAAACTCTATTAATTCTTCAATGAAGCTACATCTCAAAATGTATGGAGAGGGGAAATCACAACTGTGGAATTTTTCCAAGGGGAAAATGCTATTGCAAAACAATCCCCACCACCATGAAAAGTCCTTTAAAACTAACCAAAACCTGGCATGGATTTACTGCTCCACTGATGCATTTTGTGAAAATTGTACCAATTAGAGCACTGGTTTTTAAAGCAGCATGTTGACTCATTTAATTGTTTATCAAGATGATAAGCTGGTGCATAAACCAGTTTTCAGGTCAGAACTGACTTCTGCTTTGGAGGAAATAATAGCATAAAGCCTGGATCTGCAGTACCTGAACCCCAAGGGACCAATGTGTGCTTTTCATGTGTGCTTTTCTTGCACTGAGCTTTGAAGTACTCTTAACTTACCGGAGCTCAGAGAAGGAAGCTGGAAAGGTAGCCAGAATTAGGGAGGCTCTGGGTGAAATCCCATCACAGCTTTCAGGTGGCTTTAAGTAAGCTACTGTTCCTTCCGTGCCTGTCCCCACACCTGTGCATACACACACAGAGAGAAACATAGATCCTTTGCAAAGTTGCAAAGGGTCCATTGGAAAAACTGGTTATTTAAAGCTTCTGCAGAAAGACCTGCCTTTCTGACATTGCAAATCTTCACTAAAAATCATCTTTTCTATAGGGTAATGAAAGCAAAATCTCTATATCATATTGTTGCCAAAACTACCCTCTCGCACACAGAGTTATTCCTCAGAACACATCTTTGTACAAAAGTATTATTCAAATGAAAGATTTATTCCACTTCTCTTGTAATAAAATAAATGTCACCCTACAGGCTAACTCACCCCACAAATAAATCATAATTGGATGCCCCACATGGAGTTTATTCTGTAAACTTTGAGGAGAAATTATTGTTGGCTCTATGTGGTTTTCTGATTTAATCATGAGAAAAGAGATTTAATCGCAATTTCATCACCACTGTCTAGCCCCACATCCAACAAAAAGGGTAGCAATTTATACATAATTGCAATCATAGGTTTAAGGGGTTAAATAAAAAGAGGTAATCTGAAGCCCCCACCCCACCCAGGGGCGGCTCAACCCATTACGCAAAGTAAGCATTTGCAGTATAGTTTGCAGTGGCACTCTTGAGGCACTCTGGGGGAAAATAGACCTTGACATATGCGAGGTGTAGTTACTGGGATGTATAGTTCACCTAAAATCAAAGAGCATTCTGAACTCCACCAATGATGGAATTGAACCAAATATGGCATGCAGAACTCCCATGACGAACAGAAAATATATATCTGTGATTGGATGGGGGGGGGGGGGGAGGATGCCAAAATACTGTTTGCTTACCATTGAAAATTTTTAGAGAAGCATGAGACATAGAAAATATTTCACACCAAGATTCATATTCCTTTGGTACCTTAACCTTTTCCTGCCCTCACACATTTGTGGACATTTAAACTCTGTTTCTAAATATTTGGTTGATGTTTTAAGTTTTTGAAATGTGACAGATTTGGGGATCAGGGGAAAATTGCATGAGAGCAGGCAGGATTCTTATTTGGGAAGATGCTATGCCCTCATGTCGCTGTCCCCTGTAGCCATAGCCCTGTAGGTTTGTAGGTTTGTAGGTATACTATTTGGACATCCTAATTGAAATATATAGATTTGAATTTAGAAATTGTTACTTTCAAAGAAATAGAATCCCTTCCAGGATTCATCTGCACTGTAGAATTAATGCAATTTGGCAGCACTTTAACTGCCACAGTTCAGTGCTATGGAATTATTATTATTATTATTATTATTATTATTATTATTATCTATTTGTACCCCACTACCATCTCCCCAAGGGACTCGGTGCGGCTTACATGAGGCCAAGCCCACAGTACATCAATAAACAAAAGCAATAACAACAAATCAATACAGAACAGTTAAAATAAACTCAAAAACAAAAAATACACAATAAGCAATAAACAATAACAATATCAAAACATAAGAGCATTTAAAAACCTATGGCCAGGCCAAATGTAATAATTCAAATTTAAAATTCAAAAAGTGCTGGGCATGAACAAGGTAAGGCAAATTAGGATAGGGTTTTCAGAGAAAGATGAGAGCACGCAGACAATCCTAAGTCAATATTAAAGTGCTTTTGAGGACATATTGCTAAGAATCCTGGGATGTGTTGTTTAATGAGGCACCAGCAGTCTTTGACAGATAAGGCTAAAAACCTGTAAAACTATAACTTCCAAGTTTTCATAGCACTGACATGATATCAAACTATATTTATTAGGTATGTGCAAAAAATTTTAAGTGCCGTAAGTCATAGAAGCATAGAGTTGGAAGAGACCTCGTGAGCCATTCAATCCAACTCCCTGTCAAAGAGAAGGAAAATCACATTCAAAGCACCCCCAACAGATGATCATCCAGCCTCTGCTTAAAAGCCTCCAAAGAAGGAGCCTCCACCACACTCCAGGGCAGAGAGTTCCACTGCTGAATAGCTCTCACAGTTAGGAAGTTCTTCCTAATGTTCAGGTTGAGTCTCCTTTCCTGTAGTTTGAAGCCAATGTTACATTCCCTAGCCTCCAGAGCAGCAGAAAACAAGCTTGCTCCCTCCTCCCTATGACTTCCCCTCACATATATATACATGGCCATCATGTCAAGGGAGACAGAGAGCATGGGTGAAGAAGAATAAAGGAGGAGAGTGGCTGTGGTCTCAGGGGCTGTGTACTGGGGATTGAGTTCTGCTGGTTGCCTGGTGGCTCTTGTGCAAAGAGGCTACTGTACTAGGCTTTAGCACTTTGAAATTATTTTGACTTTAATTTTATAGCATCAATAATAGTTCCAGTTTTGAAAACCACTTTAGTATTTATTTATTTATTTATTTATTTATTTATTATTTATTTATTTACAGTATTTATATTCCGCCCTTCTCACACTGCAGGGGACTCAGGTCTGATTACAATGCACATATACACGGCAAACATTCAATGCCATAGACATACAACAAATATAGACAGATTATCCTTGGTTTAAAAAAAAAAACAGTTCTAAAGGAGTGGAATTCAGAGATGGAATCAATTCCTGGAATAGTAAATGACTGACGTGGAAGAACTCCAGTCCTCTGTAATCCCAAATCGGAGAGAAAGGATCTGATTTGGAAACAAGGTGGAATGAAGGAGGTCTGTAATGAGACTCTTTTGCTCAGTCGATTATCCATTCTATTTCTTTCTATTCGTCCTGCTTAGATTTCCTTCTGTTGACAGTTTTCTACCTCTTTCCTCATGGAGAGCCTTCCATGATCACTAAGCATATTTAGTCTTCACAGGCAATGACTCTCACAGCCTGAAGCATCAGAAACAGAAGAGATTTATGTTCCTATGAAACTTCTGCTCATCAGTGAAAAATGATCTTAGCACATCAGCTGCTGACTAATAAATTCTAATTAAATTCAAGGTGACACTATATCATTTATGCCTCCCACAGCTGTGTTAATAACAGGCATAAACACAGGTCTACTGCAAATAAGTGACTGCGGTCAACATCCAAAGCATGGCTTTTACTAATCATTGATCCATCTCATCCCAGATGGTGATGCTATTTGATGAGATAACATAGTCTCTATCAACCCCTCAGGAAATCCCTGCAGGCATTGTTCAGAAACCTACTCAAATAGATGTGTATCTAGATATGAACAGTCAGATCAGATCACTGTCATCCTGGACAATCAATGTAATTGACTGGGATATTGTTTAGATACGCTTCCAGAAGTCACAGATACTATGGCATTTGGGGGGGGGGGGGTTATGTGAGTCATAAGCTGTAGGAGAGATAAGTAAATATGCCTCAGTTTCTTAAACATGCATTTCTAACTTTTTTTTACCCCACCCCCCTTCCCAGGTTGACGCTGTAATAGTGCTACTATATTCTGTTCTGGTCAGACTTCACCTGCAATACTGTGTCCAGGTCTGGGCATCACAATGCAAGAAGGACATTGACAAGTTGGAAGGTGTCCAGAAAAAATGCTAAGATGTTTTGGAAGTGAAACCCTATGAAGAATGGCTTAGGACAGGGGTCCTCAAACTAAGGCCCGGGGGCTAGATCCGGCCCTCCAAGGTCATTTGCCTGCCCCCCACCCTACACTTTAGACTTAGGATTGCCCTAAGTCTGAAACAACTTGAAGGTACACAACAACAAAAATCCTAATTAACTTGTATATCTCAACAGACAAAAGCAGACCCACACTTTCCATTGAAACATAGATAAGTTTATATTAGTTCAATGTGTTCTTCACTTTAAATATTGTATTATTCTTTCATATTTTTGCACTACAAATAAGATTCAAACTAACATAATTAAAATAATTCCTGGCATTATCAAAGATTTTTTATTCTACTTGCCAGGTCAGTTAAAATTAAGTATCTTCCAAAAAGAAATGTATTTGTAATTGTTTTTCTGTTTTTGTATTGTCCCGGAAGTAGTGAAGATGGCCATAGATAATAAGCCTACTTATAGTTTCCAGGATATGGATCCAACATATCCAGCAAGAGAAAAAGGAGTGTTTGCTCCAAGACTAAATAAGACTAGTGTTTAATTAGTTCAATATTGATAAAACACTTTTGCACTGAGTATGACTCTTGAATAGTAGTAAAGGAGGATCATTGAAAATTGGTACAAATTATTTATTTATTTATTTATTTGAGTCACCCAACAGGCGACTCAACGCGGTTTACAAGGATAAGAATCAATCAACGATATACAATTTAAAACCATAAAAGCATAATATACAATATTGACACAACAATAGACAACACAATGCATCTCATAACTAGAGTCGTGATCCAATCCGTCATCCAAATTTCCATTCCTGTAATCATCACATTCATTACACTGTTTAACCGAATGCCCGTTCAAACATCCAAGTTTTTCAAATCAATTTTGATATATTGTATGAGTCTGTTACACATGATCAGTCAGAAGGTGAAGGAGCAGAACACAAAAGAGGGGAAGTAACAGAAAACTGCGATATTTCAAGGAGTGTGTGTAAAAATCTCAGAATATGAAAAAATCAGAACAAAAATAACTGGAAACTCTGGATAAATCGAAGGACTTTTTTACCGCTTCTGGGTGAGCTCAAAATACATTTTCAGCTGTCTTCACTGACCAAAACCAATATAGCAATTCTTGAAGTCATGAAGATCATGTTATAACCGCCTGTTAAAGACAAGGAGTTTGACAGGAACAACAAGAGAAAGAAGGGGCAACTCTAATTCAGCACCAACAATCAAATACACAGAGATCCAAAATTACATTTTGACAACCTAAGCACTCAAAACTCTCTGCCTGAAAGGGCAAATCTATCAGTTTTGTTCTTTCTCACATCCATTTAAACAAGAGTTATTTTCCTATTTCTCTAAGAAGGAATCCACAAAAGAGTTCTCTCTTTCTCTCTCTCTCATTCACACACACACATACAGTTCGTTGTAAGAGATACTTTAAAAAAATCTACTGCCTTCCATCAGCTTCCTTCCACTATTTCCTTTCACTGAATCCTTTTTTCCAAAGATCTTCATCCTGCCATCTTTGCATTGAATTCTCAAGACATAACATAGCACTGAAGGGGAAAGAAACAAATTAATACACACTTAGCACCCTAAGCACTTGTGAATCCCATATCAATAAAATCTTTAATCTTTGTGAGTGGGAAATGGGCATTATTTAATCGTGCATTATTTAATCATGAGTGAACCAGCTGGTTGAAGGCATAAACGTCAATACATCCTATTGAGCAAATTAGGCAAACACAGTAGATGTTGACTCAAGAAGGTGTTGAAGCTGCGCTGCAGTAAATTGCTTCCTCACCCAGCAAATATTTGACACACATACCCAATTTGAATATATCATGGATTTTAAAATTAAAAAAAACAGGTATTGTGCCATGAATATGCCACACCTTTGCCTTGGGGTCACCGTAAGTTGGAAATGACTTGAAGGAACAAAACAATGAAGAAGGAATGCTCCAAGGTGACACTTCAGTTCTTTCACTGCATTGTACCTGAACATGTATGTGGAGAATAGGCTGCAACTGGTTGAAGTTGTCCATTCAAAACCAAAGGAAAGTTTTTATTAGTGACCCATATCAACAGGATGATGAAACCATTCCTGGTTTTAGTATGAACTGGTTTTTCCATAGAAAGATATGAATTTTACTTTCCAACCCTTGGCCAAGTAGGTTGCCAATTAATCCTTTGCTTAAGACAAAAGCATCACTGTTGATATAAAGTTGTTTTGTTGTTATTTGTGTCTACTTAGGTTTAAATTATGTGGAGTCCATAATTCATCTACAAGTCTTCCAAGTTTGTTGCTGTGACTTTCTTTATTGAGTGAACCCACCTGTAATGTATTTCTCTTTGCCCACAGCCTTCTACTTTACTGAGCATTATTTTCTTTTCTAAAACATCATCATCATCAAAATAGTTATACTCTGCCTTATATCAAAGATCTCAGGGACACATATATTATCTCAAGTTGTTTCCAAAGTACAACAGCCCCAACTTAGCCATTTTCCTTTTAAGAAGAGTTCAGGCTTGATATGCTCTCAGATGCATTTGTCTCACCTTTTGACAATCCATTGTATCTGTAGAACTCTTGTCCAGCACGAGATTTCAAATGTGAATTTCTTCTTTCATTATTCTGCTTTCAGAACCATGTATAGAAATCAGAAATACTATGATAGAGATTGCTATTTAATATTTACTTTGCTATTCAATTATATATATATTTACACTTGAGTATGAACATTGGACAACAGCCTGCAAACTCTAGGTCAAGAATAGTAAGAAAATTTGAACAAATGTTTAAATAATTACCTTTACTACTCAGGTAATATAAGAAATTTTCTATCACCAATTTTGAGTATTCCCTGCTGCATCAATTACACAGGCAATTTATACAGTGGCACTTTGAGCCATGCATCCATGGGTTTTGAAGATGGACAATGTGGGTTGGAGTGGGAATCTCATGGCCCTGTACATGTTATGAAACAGTGACTTTCAGCATTCATCACAATGATAGCAACTGGATATGCTTTGCAAAGTCCTGTGGAGTCACACAATTCCTACTTTTGTTTCAGAAAGATTGAATTTTGTTAGCTTTCATTCAGTATTGATTCTACATCCACCAAATAGATACTTTCACTGGGTTATGGTAGAAAAAATATACAATGTACTGAAATCTGTTATCAATGGTACTGATACATTTTGGACTTGCTGAAAATGTTGAAACCTAGAACGAAGACTAGTACATAACTTTAAAGAATGCGGAAATTTCAGTTTTTCAGGAAACATAGGAAGCTGCATTATATTTTGTCAGATCATCAGTCTGAGGTACTCCATATTATCTACACTGATTAGCACCAATTTCTCTGAAGTTCATATAAGTCTCTTTTCAAGATCTCTTTGGAGTTCATGGACATTGAACCCAGGACCTTCTGTATGTAAAGCACAGGGTCCAGTGCAAAATTATGGCTCTTCCGTCAATGTAACTAGGTGGTGTGTTTCAAAAGTAATGACAATGATTTTTGGCACAGTGCAGTGGGGTCTGAAAAGGAAGGTGAGGGTTGAGGGAGGTGGACTGGGATCACATGAGATGCTTTTTGGTAGCATGTGCCAGTTCGTCAATACTTTTGCGATGAAGCCTGCCAGCTCCCATTCCATGAGCAACTTCCAGTGGGGCTCCATTGCAAGTATTAATGAACTGGCACATGCCACTGCTGCAGCAACATGGGAGGTTCCCCATGTTGCATTGGATCAACAGGGAAAGCCAGGTGGCAGATGCTTTCCCCAGTGGGATGGGGGAATGGGTTAGTCAGGCAATGTGGGGTATGGGGCGATCAGTTCCCATCACCCATCCCTGATGGGTGAGAGGTTCACCACACACCCCGACAATGCATGGTGATCACAGCGGCAAGCCTGATGACATTGAAACTGTAATTGCATGGGGTTTTTTTTAATCATTCTCATTACTTTGGGACAGGCCATGTATAATGTAAGCAATGTTTCAAGCTCCAATGTAGATTTAAATAGCTATCCATTAAAAACAACTAACCTTGGCTCCCAAATGGTAATCTAATGACTAGATTACAATTTGTAAATGTTGTTAATGAATAAGTCCCACAATTTACAAATACTATAAATTTTGAATATCATTAATGCAGATATATAAATGGATCTATAATCTAACCCTATAATTAATTAATGATCTCTTAATAATGCATGAAGTTTACATACACTTTTTCTAACTAAAATAATTCTTTTAAAAACCACTAGCTAAATAATGGCTGAGATTGTACATGTCAGCTACAACATGTCTATTTTCAATGGCATAGTCATTTCTCTGACATGATAGGAGGAAACAATGCTAGTGAATTGCACTGATGCAGAGAAGGACTTTGTGCAAGTTGTCCCATCACTTGATGAGAGCCCTCATTTCACAATAAGACACTGTGGATGGTGGCCAATATGCAGTGGGAGCCACCACTGAACAGGACCCATAATACAATGAAACACGTGGTATATTGAACATTAGGGCTGTACAAAAAGTCATTTGTAACTTGTATGTCGGATCTATTTTGTAAGATTCATACATACAACGAATACTAAGAAATGTGGGTGGCACCAATGCAAAAAGCTTAAGATTCAAAACACTGACCTATGACTTTTCAGAAGAGTTATGTAAATCTTGTAAGTGGCTCCAGATTGTAGGTGCTGCTTCTCTCCCAAAAGAATTGGGTTTAATTCTCGCAAAGGACCCCATGGCTTTTTCCCCAAAGGGGGGCAAGGGGGCCCGGGTTGTGTGAGCAGGAAGGAAGAATGGCCAGACAATGAAGAAGCCCCTCTGGCACATGGCCAACCCAAGGGGAGACAGGAAGAGACCATCACATTGATGTTTTAATGTGGAAAGCGAGCTACATTCTGGGAAATATTGTTTAGAGCAGGGCCTTTTGAATTCTCTGTCACAGGGGTCCTCACCTTCCCAAACTACTTTTCCCAGAATTCTGCTTACTGTCTTGTGCCTCCTCCTCCCTGAAAGTTTTGGTGTGGGAAAACCTGTGTTCATTCTCTAAAGAGATTTTGAGATAAAAGGGGATTGTTGGGAGTTCAATCACCCTATGAGGTAGGCAAAGTTGAGATGTAGTAACTCCAAAATTTATCTAGTAGGTTTCCTGTTGTTGTTGTTGTTGTTGTTGTTGTTGTTGTTTCAAAGACTGGATGGGCACCCCAAAACTTAGTGGATGTGTGAAACGTTCTGAAACTTGGGGGGGGGGATTGGTAAATGGGCTCATCATGTTTAAATATTTGACATGATTTCATATTGGAGTAAGTGTTTTTTCCTTAAACAATGACATGAAACAATGGATTCAAATGGCAGGAAAAGCAATTTCACCAAAACATTAGAATAGTAAGAGCTTTTCAACAGTACAATAGTCTACCTCACAGTGTGGTGGAGTCTTCTTCACTAGAGGTTTTTACACAAAGGTTGGATCACCATCTGTAAGGGCTTTAATTGTGTATTCCTGCATGTCAGGAGGTTTGACTGGATGGCCCTTGTGGTCTCTTCCAACTCCATGATTCTAGAAATATACTGTTTCACAACAACCAAAGTTCTGGGTCTACTTAAACAATGATCACAACAGATAGCAGTATCTCTACTCTCTCCCTGGGAATATTAACATTATACGAGAATGCAATCCAACTTTATGTGATCATAAGACTGTTTACTATGACATTATTCCACAACAGGAAGCCAGTCAACATTTAATATACCTGGGGAGATCTGATTTCTCAGGCCTCCACTTTCTCATTTACAGTGCTCAAAAGTTACAGGGCAAAATCATGACTATTGTTTTGAGTTAAGTTGTGCAATTGTTTTCTGGGTCAAATTACTCAGAAGGCTGCAAGGTTGGTCATATAAATCAAGACAACAAAAGGAATCTTAATAATCCTGATGGAGTATTTTTAGTGAGCTCTGGATAATCGTCCCCCAAAGCAGGGTCTTTGCAGGGTCTGAGACCCCATTATTTATTTAGTGTGTCTATTCATTAATTATCTGCTCTATAAAAGCCTCCTAACATGTGCTTGGGGCAATATACAATAAACACATCAGAGTTTCACATAAAACAAGAAAGAATAGAAAATAACAAAACCACACAGTAAAATTTATGAGCAGCAATTAAAATTAAAGAGAAGCAAAACATTAAATATTAAATGCCTGATGGAAAAGGAAAGCCGTTATGGCCTGTCTAAAGTGGAACAAGGACAAATGTCACTAATATTGTAACAATTGCTTCTTATGAAAAGAGAGAGGCAAGACACTGCAATACACATTATTCAGTCTAGAGTAATGAGTAGTAGCCAGCTTGATCTGGAGTAATTTGGAACATCTCCTTATAGATTAGACAGTGCCTTGGAGACTTTGGCACTGGGAAAAGAGGATGGAGAAGGAAGAGAGAAAAGAAGCAAAGAGGGTGCTTTATGATATCCTTGGGTATGGAGAAAAATAGTTCTGAGCTGAATTTACTGATGTCATTTGTTGATTCTGTTGACTACAACAAGCTAGGACTAATAAAAATGAAGTCAGAGTCTTGAACTGTTCTTTTGGGGGGTAAAATTCTAGAGCAAGGGCGGGCAATGATAACTGCAGATATTATAGGACTGCAGATATTATAGGACTGCAACATCAACACAGTAAAGGCTGATGGAAGTGGCAGGCCAGCAAAGTCTGAAGGGTCGGGTATTCCCCACCTTGATTCCACAGGTTCTTTGGACCTGTTGTTGTTATGTGCCATAAACTTGCATTTGAACTGCAGAGACCATGTCAATCAGAAACCATACAAATTTATTTCCTCAGCTAGCTGTAAAGTATTCTCTTTTTTCAATATCCATTTTGATATTGTTTGTTCTAAGTCAAAATGGAAGACAATATTGTCAAACATTGTGGACAGTATAAATACTATGCATTAGTGCTGGTGGGATAAAAACCTCTAACATTCAAGGCTATGTAGAAGTGTGAGTCCTGACAATGTTGTTTATCATGAAACCAAGTCCCTATCTACCATATAATGAAACAGTATTATATAAGGTCAGTGTATATTCATATAATGCAGTTAAATGGTTGAGGCAGACATAGCAAGTACAGCTAAATCCCTGGTTGAACACTAGAAGTACTAATTTCCTATGCAAGGTAAAAATGACCATGGATTAATTTCCAAGGACTGTGTTCTACTGTCTTGGGAGGGGGGAAAGCAAGATCAAAAGAATGTATTCTGCTTTGGTTAGACCACACCTGGAATATTGTGTCCAATTCTGGGCACCACAATTCAAGAGAGATATTGACAAGCTGGAATGTGTCCAGAGGAGGGCGACTAAAATGATTAAGGGTCTGGAGAACAAGCCCTATGAGGAGCGGCTTAAAGAGCTGGGCATGTTTAGCCTGAAGAAGAGAAAGCTGAGAGGAGATATGATAGCCATGTATAAATATGTGAGAGGAAGCCACAGGGAGGAGGGAGCAAGCTTGTTTTCTGCTTCCCTGGAGACTAGAACGCTAAACAATGGCTTCAAACTACAAGAAAGGAGATTCCATCTGAACATGAGGAAGAACTTCCTGACTGTGAGAGCCGTTCAGCAGTGGAACTCTCTGCCCCAGAGTGTGGTGGAGGCTCCTTATTTGGAAGCTTTTAAACAGAGGCTGGATGGCCATCTGTCAGGGGTGACTTGAATGCAATATTCCTGCTTCTTGGCAGGGAGTTGGACTGGATGGCCCATGAGGTCTCTTCCAACTCTTTGATTCTATGATTCTATAATACCATAGGATAACATTGGACAACTAGAGGCCCACAAACATGTTGGACCCTTCTACACATTCAGTAAAACCCGGAAGAAACCAGGTTAAAAGGGGAGGGGGCTAAGCAACATTTAGCCAAAGTGCATGAGGGATCAGGTTAAGAGGTCAAAAGCACATGTTTAAAAGGTGTGCTTATAACACGATTCAGCCTGAAAAAAGTAAGCCTTTGTATGATTGTATATCTGTGCAGTCATGCAAAACATGTATTTTCCTTCTCTCCCCTCTGTGTAAACTGCTCCAGAGCATGTGCACTTTTTGAAAGCCCTAAACAGCTGATGAGCTGATCGAGCTGTCAAATGGACACACAGATAGTTCAAAAGAAGCACAAATGGAGAGCAATTAGAGCTCTCTGAAACTCTTTATTTTACACTTTATAATCTTAAATGGAGGTTAAATTAAAAATTGGGGAAAGAGAGAGATCCAATAGAAGTTTTTTTAAAAAAAATCCCTCCATTATGCGCTGGACCATATATGCACATATGCAAATCTACTTGTGTTTATATTATGATATTCACATGTGCACATATATGATCCAGCACATAATGAAAATAATTGTTTAAAGAACTTCCCCCTTCCACCCTCCATCTTGATCTGCCACAGCGAAGACTGTGAGAATGGCAAGGGACAATATCTCAGGACTGACAGATCTTTGTGTGAACTTGCTGTTGAGTCTCAGGATTTTTTTTTTTTTTGTCTTAGATTTAAAATATGGTTTTTGGTGCTGTTTGGAAGCACCCTTTCAGAAAAATATATTTTTGAAGCTTGGATAAATGAAGTAACAATATTGAGCCATGGATAAAGGAATCATGCTGTACTGAAATATAATCAAGATGGCTATGTCTATGAAAATAGCCCTAGGAGAAAAAAATCTCAGCTTTTCAGTCTCTGAAGGAGCAGTAGAGTAATTTTGGAGAAGTTCTTTAATCTGACTGAACCAAAGATGCATCTATCTTTCTTCATATGCACATTGAACCCGCTCCATATGTGATGGTGGAAAAAACAGTTAGAAATAACATTCACTATCGGTACTTTCACTATTGTACAGCAATATCTTTGGAATAACTCTAACCCACAATTTTGTATGCTGGGACTGAAAATTGTTTGAAAGTGAATTGTTGGACTGCAACAGCTGAGATTAAGGAACTTTAGACTCATATATTGTGAGAAAGGATTAATCAGTCCAGAAAAAAGAACAGACTGATCTCCCAGAACTGTATCACATCTGAAAAGAGGAAGGATAGATTAAAGTTTGGAAAGTCTTAAAAATGACATCTTGGGGCCAGATTGTGGTTGGGAATGGATTTTAGCTAGGTCAACACAATTGCAAAACTTCATGCCCTGAAATTCCTCAGTCTGAGATGGGCTTGTGGTTTTGAGGTGGGAGGAAAACAAGGACCAGTTTCAAGACTGAAAATATTTCTCCCACTCTTTACTGCAACTTCTCTTGCCCACAAATTAAGATGTTACCAAAGAAATAAGGGTATGGTGAGATCATTGCTTAAGTCTAGTTATCAGAAGCTTACTTGACAAGGCAACATTTTCCTGAAAAAGCATGCCTTCCTAGAAGTCTCCTAGCTATTATTATTATTATTTGAAACACAACAAGATGAGTCACAGCCATGTTTTTTTCTTTGTCAATTTGGCTTATTATTGATATTATTATTATTATTATTATTATTATTATTATTTCCCACTTTTTTCTCTCCACAAGGACACTCAACATTAAAAGCCTTTCAATGCAATTTAAAATATACAATCATTAAAACAGAAATAAATATAATATTATTAAAATTCACAGTTAAAATGCATAAAAACATAATCAAAGCTTTAAAAACACAGCTTTTGACTCGTCCTTTTCTCATAAACTTAATATCATAACTGAAGCTTGACTTCCAGATGAATTGTAGACAATGGAGGTAGCATCCATCATATTACTTTCTCCTTATCATTTTAATATGATGTTTAGCTCTCAGGGTGCAAATGATAGAAATTAACTTTGTCCTCTGGATCTTTAAGCAAAACCTATCCCAGAACATAGTGAACCTCATATTTCTCCAAAGAGGAGCACATTCTAACAAAGTGTTCCACAGCATGACACACTAGCATCACAGTGGCCAAAATATGTTTTTGCTGCAGGATACACTGGCATGTGTCTATCACAAGTTTTATATGTGAGAAAATCCAAACATGAGAAACGTCATCAAAGTTTTTAGAACTTAGGAAAAGAAAATAGGAAGCCCTTTTTGCTTTCTTTCCACAAGACTATTCTAGAACACAATGCTTCCAATGTAGCTATTTGCAACTCTGGAAAGTGTTATGACTGATGGTTTAGGACAGGGGTCATCAAACTTTTTAAACAGAGGGCCAGGTCACAGTCCCTCAAACCGTTGGAGGGCCAGATTATAATTTGAAAAAAAAGTGACTGAATTCCTATGCACACTGCACATATCTTTGCAATGCAAAAAAACCCACGTCAAAACAATGCAATAATGAAGATCAATTTTACAAATATAAACTTACTAGTATTTCAATGGGAAATGTGGACCTGCTTTTGGCTGATGAGAAAGGCTTGTGGTGGTTGTGTGCTTTTCAAGTCATTTTAGACTTAGGTTGACCCTGAGCGAGGGCTGGGTAAATTACCTTGGAGGGCCGTATCCGGCCCCCGGGCCGTAGTTTGAGGACCCCTGGTTTAGGTGCTAGATTCCTCTAGTACAATGATTTCCACCCTCTTGTTCTCCAGATGTTTGGGACTCCAATTCCAAGAACCTCAACTTTCTCTGCCAATATTTTGTGAGTTGACACCCAACACATCTGGAATTGTGGTGCTGTGGGGTTGAAGCTGGCTTCATTCCCAATTATGCTGTACTGGTTTCAGTAAGGCTGGGTTGTGTGGCCTTTATCCTGGCATAGAGGCTGTAACAGCAACCCTATGTTGCCCAAATGCAGCCCTGAACTGGTATGTTTCATATTGGTTTGGAATTGCATTATGTGCCTGTATAGAACCGCACTTGGTGTTTCACTGCATTTTTATTCCAAAGATACAATTATTTTTCCTTACGTCCTCCAATTGTGGTTTATAGAAAAACATAAATGAATTTCCTGTTCAGTGTTTAAACCTCCAAGATATCTCATTATGTACACATAAAGCAAGCATAGAACGACACCAGAACCATGGTGAATACATTCCTGGATTTCAAGTGGATATGTAAAACTGTGAATTGTAGTAAAGCCTACTGCAATGAAACACCTTTGGCACAAGATTACCATACAGTCATGCTAGAAGACCTAGAAAACATCTAGATATGACATATTTTGTGGGATATGAAAAAATGAAGCCACTGGTGAAGATCCCACAGATATAGGGGGTTGTCCTGTACAGATATTCCAAATTCAAAAGAATCTAAAATCCAAAACACTTCTGATCTCAGGCATTTCATATAAAAGATACTTAACCTATAGGTACATATTTAGAAACAACACTTTGCGTCATCATTTCTTTAAAAAAAATGCTTAGAATTGTTGCTATTAGTTACTTATTTTTAAAAACCTGCCTTGATGCAACAAGTTCACATTCATCTTCCCTTCCTTCTCAATTCAACATGCACAACAGAGAGCATAGCAGAGCTATGAGAAGCAGCAAAAGGTAGAATATAGGATGACCCCAGACCCTGTACTTGATCCATAGGATGTTCTTTTTTCAACATTTTGTGATGGCGTATCGCCAATAAACATAAAAATAACTGTAACAGTGTAAATACCCCATGAAAAGAGTGCAGTTATTCCTTGGTAAGTTACAACTTCAATATAACCTAAAATTATTTTCACAACTGGGGGAAAAAGGATCAATTACAACTGAAAACTAACTAATCTAATCCCTTCATTCAAACCTATGAATTCCCCCCAAACACTCCAAAACAGTATCATCTATACACAGGTTTTCCATCTCAATGAACCCTAGCCCAGTCAAACATGAATGACTGTTTGCTTTTTTTACCTTGAAAGAGAAAAGAGGACTGGGTATGGAAGCCATGACTGAGACTGATGGAGTCTCAGGTTTATGAATCACACCAGAAATCCTCCAAGGAGATTTTGCTGCATCTGCAGACATTTATCTTAACTGTAGTTCTCCCGTATACTGTAAAGACTGGCATTTATTAGTTCTTCTTTCCTTTCTACCTCCAAAGCTATCTGTCGATCTTTTCTTCTGTGCTTTTTTCACAGACTGGGTTGAGCAATAGCTCCTTTAGCCAAGTTTCCACTCTATCTCTGTTGGAGCATCAACTAATCTCCATAAAAGCCTGACTTCTGAAATACATTGCAATATCTCTTCTCTAGATGCATTCTTTGGTATCCCTTTAAGTCTAATATTATGCAGAACACGTGACCCCCTTTGTTGCAACAGCCTCACTGGCTTCCAATTCATTACTTGTTATGACTTATAAGATCTGCTATGACAGGTATTTTGAAGCCTTCATTTGCCCCATTAACCTGTCAAAAGAGAAATTCACACTACAAAATTATAGTGTTGTGTTCCACTTTAACTGCCATAGTCAAATCTCATGGAATCATGAGATTTGCAGAAGAATAATTAGAATTCTCAGACAGAGAGTTCTAGTGCCTTAGCAAACTACAAATTCCAGGATTCCATGGAATGTTGCTATGGAAATTAAACAATAATCCACACCCATGGATTCAGTTGCCATATATCCTATCATCTGTGGCTTTAAAATATTCTAACAAAATTCATGAAGGCAACCCTTGATTTTACCATTTTATATAAGAGAAACAGTTTTACTTTTCCATTATATCTATAATCGGATTTGAGCACCCTGGAGTTTAATGTCCATCGGGGATCTTGAAACCAACCCCCAGTGGATATCAAAAGCTCTCTATACAGTAAGACCCTCATAACATATATTTGTAGTTTCACCCACACCTGGGGGAGGGGATGGTATCTAGTAATCCAGGTGATTCCATGATATTGTTGCCCTGGAAGTAAACATTGTTTTATGTTGGAGAACCTAGCAAATTTCTAGAAAAGATTTTGTTCTAGATACCTCTAGGTCCTCCATTGCAATTTTCTGCTATGCTGGGACCAGAGGCAATTTAATAGTATTCAGTTATGTCCATGGTTTCATGTAACCATGAACCATGATCCATATCCCCCATGACTATGGAGGTCTTACTGTAGACTATCTTGCTATAATCACATACTGTCAGTTTAGGAATACCAGATTGTAAACCTTTAGCAGTTGTGTAAAAGGTTTGCTGGTTACCTTACCACATAATAACAATACCCGTTGAAATTATGTAGCCATTAAAATCAATTTTCCCTCCGGTAACTATAATTAGGAGGCACAGATCTTTTAAGGAGAGCCTTCTCTTAGTTCCATTGCTACCGTCAAGGAGACCCCAGGAGCTACTTGCAGGAACAATCAAGACAAATGAGAATATTAGTAGCAGACAAACAATCAATTAAGACAAGATTAATTTTTTAAATATTAACTGCAAGTAAGCAATGCCATTAAGACCAGCTTCGCTCTGTAACACGCTCCTGGGAATTATTTCTATTATGTCTTGCTATCACATTCAAGGACATCACACTGGCAACAAAGATCCGCATAGTCAAACCCATGGTATTCCCTGTAGTAACCTACGGATGTGAGAGCTGGACCTTAGGGAAGGCTGAGTGAAGAAAGATAGATGCTTTTGAGCTGTGGTGTTGGAGGAAAGTTCTGAGAGTGCCTTGGACTGCGAGAAGATCCAACCAGTCCATCCTCCAGAAAATAAAGCCCGACTGCTCACTGGAGGGAAGGATACTAGAGACAAAGTTGAAGTACTTTGGCCACATCATGAGGAGACAGGAAAGCCTAGAGAAGACAATTATGCTGGGGAAAGTGGAAGGAAAAAGGAAGAGGGACCGACCAAGGGCAAGATGGATGGATGGCATCCTTGAAGTGACTGGACTGACCTTGAAGGAGCTGGGGGTGGTGACGGCCAACAGGGAGCTCTGGCGTGGGCTGGTCCATGAGGTCACGAAGAGTCGGAGATGACTGAACGAATGAACAACAACAACATCACATTCAAGAGATTCTCAATGTGTCCTTAAAAAGAGGTATGAAATGTACATACCCTGTATCATTTTTCAAATCATGAAGTGCAAACCATTTTGGGACCTTTAGACAGTTATGTTTTGGATCTTAACTTTCAGATTTTTCTAACTATCATGACTAAAGACTGTCCTCAAAAGTAAATTTTCCAGGTTTTGGACATTTCCAAAAGTGAATCCCATGCTGCTAGAGACTGCTGTGTGGGAGCATATCAAGCAGATAGCTTAGACAAACCCATGGGTCATTCACTCTATAAAACAAAGATTTTATTATATTTTGCCATATAAAGATCACGTACCAAAAAGTGCCTTTTTAATAGCAGCACTGAATTTTATGGATCAGCTTTCCCAGAGAGGATTATCTACCACCATCCCTGTGGACATTCAGGCATCAGAAGATAAAGTTTCTTTCCACTGAATTCTTTTAAGTGATTTATGTTTTATGAGCCTCTAAGTTTTAAAAGTTTCAAGTTTCATTTGCGGTGTTATAAGTTACAGTGGGCCCTCCAAGATGTGCTGGGTTCAGGAGCCTTGCAAAAGCGGGAAAATGTGAATAAAAAGGTGCTTTTTAATTTGAGAGAATACCTCTCTCGGAAACTCTAGATCATCCAACAAGATTCAATGGTCAGCTTCCATTTCAAATTGATCACAGAGGCATGCTGGAGGACCTAATGATTCCTGGAGAGAACATGTCAAGCAAATCCATGAATAATCAAATCTGCATGTCAAATTTGCAAATGTCTAACTGTAACTTTGTTTTTGTTTTGTTTTTACATTTATTACAAGGTGGCCATAAGAATGCTTTGAAATCAGTTGTATGTGCAACGTATCAGTTACAGATCATCAAACAGATAATATAAAATGTTACAGACTCTGCCCTGCCCTATAATAAAGTATAGCTTAGCTCATTCCTCATGTTATTAATGCAAAATTAGTCATGATTGGTGATAATCAAGTGATGAGACATCCAGTTGTGAATCAAGGAAGTCTATAAATATATATATAGGCATTTGTGAATAAAAGAAGACCTAAAGTTTACTGGCAATGTTTAAGCTTTGCATGTACAATGGTCCAGATTCAATCAATGGCATCCACAATTAAAAACATCAGCTATAATAGGCTCCTGGCTCTGAGGTACCCCAAAACAAAACCAGAAGTGGGGACCAGTCCATTACTGTCCTTGAACTGGCCTTGAACATTGATATTTTAAAGGTTAAATAGTGCAGGGGTATTTACGTCATTTAAAGGACTGTGGCTTTTGAAAACAATTTATTCTTCTCCTAGTTTCTTTCTCCCAGAAAAATGATAGTCCAGAGATTTCTGTGAGGCTATCAGGAGCCACAAAACATCTCCAGAACTACATGCTGTCCACTCCTGAAGAGATGGGAAAGACTTCTGCCTGGGACACTGGAAAGACACTGTCAGAGCAAACCATATTGCATTAGATACACAAATATTTTGACCTGGTATAAGGCAGATTCTGATGTTCTGCTTTTAGTAAATAGGAAAAGCACAAGGAGTGGAGCAGGGGGTGGGGGGAGATATATTGTTTGTCCTTCTCTCAAATTCTTCAATGTTTGACAAGAAGAATATCTTCTAAATATCATTCTAATGTTATCTTTAGGTGAATTTTAATAAAGGCATAGAATCTCACTGCAAGAAATTTTGTCATTTAGCCTTTGCTATTTCATGAATTTTTAGGATTTCACCTTTAGTTTTAAGCAATATTTGAAGAAATTTTCAGAATGCAGGCAAGATAGATTCACGCTCTTGTTGGAGGTGTGCTGTTTTTCTAATGGTATATGTAAAGACCACATTTTTACTAACAAATGCTGGCCACCAATAATAGTCAAGGCTTAGGTCTATTAAATTGGATTTGATAAAGGCAAAATAATCTTCAGGCCGCTGCTACCTATTAATGATATTCTTAGGAACTTGTATTATGGATAAGGCTACCACCAAAGAGAAAAGGGTTCTTGGTTATTATTTGTCCAGTGTATTGGAAGCAAGCTGGATTGTGCTGAATTTGAACTCAGGACGCAGAACACTGAGGTGTATATTATTGAGATTCTTCTAAGTAGTTGCTTTCCCCAATCTGGAAACTCTGTCTCCTTAATTTGTTATGGATACTTCTTCACACAGAGACACAACTGAGGCAAATGCTTGTTAACAAAAAACAAAGATGTTTATTTGTGTAGTTTTCAAAAACAGGCACTTAAACGTATCAGTTACAAGAATGAGATGAAGCTTCTCATTCTTGTAACCGATTCTTTAAGTCAGTTCAGTACTTGGTTTCCAATAAAACTCTTAACTCCCTCAGGAAACTAGCAGACTTCCTCCTGACTAGAATCTTTTTACTTCAAAACAGTCCTTTTTTCTGGGATCTGTTTGTAATCACTATACCAGCTATTCTTTCCTAATAGCTCTCTGAACTCTTTAAATAACTTCTTTGGCTTCTCTAATTCCACTTTCCTTTTCCTAACTCTCTCCTTCAAACACCAGACCCTGACTAACTTCTTCAACACCCAGAACCTGACTCCCTGTCAGTTTTCAAAAACTTCTCCTCTCGGCTCTTTTTTTCTCTACACTATAACCAAGCTCCGCCCACCTTTTCCCAGCCAATCACAAGGGTCCTCCACATTTCCCCCAGGCTGCTTCTAAGCTCCGCCTCCACTAGAAAATGACTAACCTAAGATGGCTGCCTCCAGGCACCATACGAAATGGATGCAAAAAAAAAATCTGAGTCTAATTCCTGAGCTTATTCTGGTCTAAAGGTAGGCAATTCATCACAGTATACCTCTCCAGGGTTGGGTTGATGTCCTTTCATCAGAAATGACTGGTAATTTCCTGAGCTATACATTCCACGCTGCTTTGGCTCTGAGGATCCCTAAAAGCCAGGCATTTAAGAAATAACAGGGTCATAGCTGGTCATCTTCTCTTCTTACTGTCATCTCTTATCTCTGGCTGGAGGTTGAAGCATTTCATAAACTGCCTCTGTTTACATCAGGGGCAATGACCTGTATGGGTGTAATAAGTTATTTCACAAAAAGTTGTGAGTTAATTGGAGCCCTAAGTGTCTCTTGGCATCTTTTAGGATGTCAGAGCAAGAAACAAAGAAAGGTAAAATGTGCATTTATATGAAGGTAAAATTAATTAAAATGACCTTGAAAACATAAGCAGTAGGGAGGCTAAGATTTTTTTTTAACCTATAAAATAAAAAGAGGGAAAATAAACAAGTACATCCTTTCAACTTGTACATATAAAATAAAAAATGAAAACAAATAAAATTGAGAATATAAATATTCAAAGCTTTCTCTCTCATACACAAATGGTACATCGTGCACACATACTGCGACTTGGGAGCATTTGCTGAGATTATTCCAATTCCTTTGGAGAAGGAAATGGTATAAAATTAAAATATTTTATCTTTGCTAGCAGTAATTCCACAAAGGTTTCCTTCTTGACAGATTAAATGCACCGCCTCACAGGACTGTCACGTTAACAATCTTGTGTGCTTCGTTTCTGGGAATATACTGCCAAGTTTAGTCAGAGCACAAATGGAAGCAGTTCGGCTGTCTCTAAGGATTTTGCTAAAATACACCAAGATTTAATAAGAGCTTGCTGCCAGTGTGAGCTGGTACCAGGATAAATCAATTTACCAAAAGAAATAATTATTTGGAAACATGGAAACACAGAGCCACTGACTGTAGCTGTACAACGTTTCTCTTAAAATCCCTGAATAACCTTTGTGTTTTTGTCACATATTGCCTCCAACGATATCCATCCTTTTGACAGTCAAATTCAGGGTGAGAATACAATTGTCTCTTTATATTTGCTGCTGCTAGGGCCACAGAAAGGTGGGCAAATGCAAAATAAGAAAAAGACCACACTTTTTCTTATCGGAAAGGAAACCTGTCTAGGTATCTCTAGGTCCTCCAGAAGTTGACCTTAAAACCATTCTGAAGCACCCAGCTACTCTTAGGGAGATGTTCTTTCTAGACATCCTTGTGTTCTCCAAAATCACTATATGGTCAACGTCTGATGGATGCTGATGATCATATAGTTCCATTGCAGCACCTAGATATTCAATAATCAATGAATTTATGAATAATTAAATCTACAATGTTGAATTCACAAATTTGGAGGCCCAGTTGTATTTTTAAATGCAACTACATCACACTTAAAGATACTGAACTGAAATCAAGGAAATCCACTCTGGAAAATATACCATAAAATGTAAGACATAAATTGTCCATTAAATGATATTCTATCACATACTAATCATTCTGTTATTTTTTCAAAACCCCATTTTTTTAGGATAAGGACTTAAAGAATAAGAGGTACTTGAGAAAGTATAACTTCCACTGCCATACTTTCTTTAATGAAGAAGTGAGGTCTATTCCAGCTTTTCCATGGATGAGTTTCATATTTTTTTAAGAAAATGCAGAACCTTTTAAGTGTTGGCTCAACATTTGCAGAATGCCCAACTTTCTTTATTCTCCTTTGCTGTCTCATCAAGACATGTATCTATTCTGAGTGACAGCAGCTCTCCAGAGGTTCAAACATTAATCTTCCCCAGGATTTCCTGATTTTGGCACAACATTTACTTGGAACAGTGAAAATGTCAATGACTGAACCTGGGGTTTACTCCAAGGAAAGTCCCACAGAACTACATTATTACATTCCTCCTTTGTACTTTATGCTCTGCCTTTGCTGAAGTCTAGGAAGTATTCTAATAGTCTATATACTAGGCCCTTGGAGGCGTGGATTTTTATGGGGGCATGAAAACGCTGAATGTGCTCAAAAATGGAGGCAGATCTAAACATTATGGCCAGGAGATGGCTCATTTTATGATTTTCAAAAATATAACACACGCTGGCACCTTTTGCGTGTTCATCCAGTACTTCTAGTTATTTTGTGGCAGATGGAATGCCACAGGCAGCAATTATTGCTTGCATATTGTAGGGATGTAAATCTTACCTTAGTTATGTCTCACAGATGATGATGAAAAAATTATTTTTGTCCCCATCAGAAAAGGTTACAATTTGGTTTATTTATTTATTTATTCAAATATTTATATCACACCCTACATCAAAATATTGCACATCTCAGGGTGGTTTACAAATAGCATTAAAACAGATCAAATAGGAACATGATTTAAATATGTGTGTTTCTCATTCATTATGTTTGATGAGTGGAAAACAGAGTTTAAAACTAAGTATAGCAGTACTATGCAAGTTAAAATAAGTAAGCAGTGCCGTGTAATCGTTTGAATATTGGACTGTGACTCTGGAGATCAGGTTTGAATCTCCACTTAACTATGAAACCCACTGGGTGACCTTGGACAAGTCACACTCTTTTAGCCTCAGAAGAAACCAATCACAATTCTCTTCTGGATAAATCTTGCAGTTTCTGAGTCTTCTTGAAGAGCAGCCTTATATAGAGTGAATTACAATTGCCTAATTAGGAGGTTATCAGTGCATGAGCTACTCTGGATTTGCTATCTCTGTTCAGGAAAGGCCATAGCTTGTGTACTAGTCAAAACTAGTACCAAGCACTCTGGGCCACAGAGCACACTTGGGCTTCCAGTATAAGAATCAATCTAAGAGTACTCCCAAGCTACACATCCACTCCTGTTCAGGACAGGCTGTTTATTCAATTACTGTATCTGAGAACCACCAGTCCACACAACCTCCACTTTATTTATTGATTAGATTGTTAGAAAAATGGTAGTTAACAGCATTTAAAAACAGAGCACAGACCCCAATTTCTTCCCTAAGAGTACAGTCTTCCTTCCATATTTGTTGGAGTTAGGTACACTGGAAAATCCCAGAAGGTGGAAAAACAATGAGCAAAACACCAAGTAATTTTTATACCTGATAAAATACCTCTCTAGGAATCTCTAGGTCCTCCAGCATAACTCTATAGCTAACATCCATCACAAGTTGACCGCACATTTGAACTAAAGAACTTAGAGATTCCTGGAGAGAACATATTAATGAAATCTAAAAATAATCCCATTCAGAAAAGTGAAATTTGCTAATGTGGAGGGTCAACTGTAATTACATATTGAAATTCTGCTTGAACAGAAAGAGCTTTGCTTTACACAGAGAGAGCAATCCATGGAAAGGAGCGGCCATTGAGAGAGTTCTCTCTCATGTCCTTACCTAGTGAGACTGTGATGTTGATAGAACTGAGAGAAAGCTTTCCTCTGAACATTCTAAAGTTCTGTCAGTCTTGGATAACAAGATATAGTTTTTTCAATAAACTTTATAGAGATTTATAGGTTGTGAGCAGCACTTTGAATTGTGTCTGGAAATTAACTGATACATCTGCATTTTATGAGCGTTTAGTTACAATTTAGTCACTCTAATCTAAAACACTACAGTATCCAGCACCTGTACAACCCACCTAACTTTGTGTATGATAAGTCCTTCAACTAACCTTATGTATGTGTGTGTTCAGTGATGTTAAGTGTTTTGTTTTTTTTTTTGCTTTGGGGTTTGTTTGATTTGTTTGGATTAAAATGATTTGCATTTGAATTGATGTAATTCTTCACCAAGATTCTTCTTGAAGGAAAAAAATGTGTTATTTACCATTTTTTTTAGTTGTGAGAAAGTTTAGTTGTGAGACTGCACAATTTTTGAAATGTATACCCAATTCAAGACTTATTCAGCACAATATTCACACATGATTGTTTAGCACAGAAAATAGCATATCCTATACAAGAAACAATAGCATATCCTATACAAGAGCCCCCGGTGGCGCAGTGGGTTAAAGCACTGAGCCTACTGAGCTTGTTGATCGAAAGGTCGCAAGTTCGATTTCGTGGAGCGGCGTGAGCTTCCGCTGTCAGCCCTAGCTTCTGCCAACCTAGCAGTTCGAAAACATGCAAATGTGAGTAGATCAATAGGTACCGCTCCAGCGGGAAGGTAACGGTGCTCCATGCAGTCATGCCGGCCACATGACCTTGGAGGTGTCTATGGACAATGCTGGCTCTTCGGCTTAGAAATGGAGATGAGCACCACACCCCAGAGTCAGACATGACTGGACTTAATGTCAGGGGACTACCTTTACCTTTACCTTATACAAGAAACATGATTTTCTGCACAGAAAATAATATTCCTGCATGGAAAAAAAAATTCCACTGAAAATTCTGCTCCCCACACAAAATGTTATCACCAACATACAGAGTAAGTGCCCAGTTTGCTAAGTCAATCCTAGGGTTAATTTGAGCATATTTGCCCTGGGCTAAAGTGTTTGTTGTAGATGATCTAAATGTTTCCAGTATTTGGAACATGTTTTGATAATTTTTCTAACATTTTTGAATATTATTTCTAACATTTTTGTTAGGCTTATAGAAAGCCTACTTGAAAGATTTCATGTGCCTATACATGGATCCATGTCAGAATATAATCCAGGGACACACAAATATTGGGAGAGAGTGCTTAAAATGACAGTACTAGTTGCAAACTCCACATAAACAATAGCAACTGTATTTGTTTAATCATGTCTTTCCAGCAACACAGCCCTAAATATTCTGCTGAATCTGAGTTGTACTTAAAAAATTTTTGAAACACTTAGTTATGAAAATAAATTCTTTGGTGTTTGGGATTTGTTTCTGTGAAGGCTGGAATTTATTGTTAGAACCTTGAAGTTTAATTACAATTGCTGCATCATACCCGTGAGACACCATTACACACACACACACACATTGTCAGACTCTATATATATATCCTGTTTTAAAAACCAATTAATTTTTAATTCCCCAATAAATCTTGGTACTACTCATTAAAATATAATAATTAAAGACCTTTTGTCATAGAGAATATATATACTTTTGACACATTTTCCAAGTGAAGCAAATGATGTGCATGACACTTCTCCCAGGCTAAGAGTGGTGGAAGATCTGAGAGCTCAGTCCTAGTGATAATTCTTAGCTACCAGGGGAGGCATGTTTATCTAGCAGAAGTGTACCATGGCAAATTTTCTGTCCCCTCAGAAGTGTTCTATAGACAAACCCAATACTTTTAAAAAAAAGAAATTATCCGTATTCATAATTCTTCAAGGAGAGACAAAGATATAGTACTTTTGTATGTGGTGATGGTGGTAGAATGTGGTAGATAACCCCTTGCTGGAGTTTTCAACTTTTTTTTTTAATATATCGAATATGGTATGAAAATATGTTCTTTGATGTTTGGGATTTGTTTCTGTGAAGGTTGGAATTTATTGTTGGAACCTTGAAGAAACCAGTTCAACAGTACTGCATTACTCAGACATACAGTATGTACAGAACAGTGCCCATACCCTCCAATTGTCCCAATTGTGCAGGGATAGTCTAGATCAGGTATCCTCAAACTGCAGCCCTCCAGCTGTTTGGGCCTCCATCTCCCAGAAACCCTAATGAGCTTGTTCAATTGTCAGGAATTCTGGGAGTTGAAGGCACAAGCAGCTGGAGGGCTGCAGTTTGATGATGCCTGGTCTTGATTAATCCTCCTGTCATTTTGTTTTTGAATGTTTCATTTTATCTCTTCTTCTACCTCTTTCTTCCTTTGTCCTCAGCTTCTTTTAGTCGCTGCAGCATGCAAAGTGCCAAACTCAGCAGAATGGAGAGGAGAGAACTGTAATAAATCTTCCCTTTCCTAATAGATTCAGACAAAAGCAAACTATTGAAGCATCTCTTAATGCGCATGCTTATATAATACAGTGGAGTCTCACTTATCCAACTTTCGCTCATCAAACATACTGTATTACCCAACACAGTCTGCCTCCTGCCTGGATCCACAACTGTTTTAATACATTGCAATGTTTTGGTGCTAAATTCATAAATTCAGTAATTACGACATAAGGTTACCATGTATTGACTACTTTTTCTGTCGATTTGTTATAAAACATGATGTTTTGGTGCTTAATTTGTAAAATCATAATGTAATTCAATGTTTAATAGGCCTTTCCTTAATCCCTCCTTATTGTCCAACATTTTCGCTTATCCAACGTTCTGCCAACCTGTTTATGTTGGATAAGCAAGACTTTACTGTATAGGCATATCAATGGTACTCTTACATTGTTTGGACAATGACGACCAGAGTAGGAAAGGACAATGACAATGCTGGATGGATTATGGATTTATAAATCGGCGAACATTGACCACAAAATGATTTTATTGCTGTTATTGTATTGATTTGATTGTTTTAACTAGTAATAACTGTTGATGTTAAATTGTAAATTGTATATTGTATTTTGTGAATTGTTGGGCATCGAATTGTGCCTTTTGTAAGCTGCCCTGAGTCCCCCCTAGGGGGTTGAGAAGGGCGGGGTAGAAGCACTCCAAATAAATAAATAAATAAATAAATAAATAAATAAAATGTACCAGTTTTCAGTTGTGAAATGCTGGAAAGTATTCAGTGGATGGTGTACTCAGCACTAGTTTTGTTTCATTTTTTGTTCAAGAGTAAAAGGTTATGTAAAAAATAGATATGCATGTATGTCTTTGCGTGTATACATAAAATGATACTAAATGTCATTGGCTGCAGTGTACTGGATGGCTCTTGTGATTTCTACCAACTCTATGATTCTATGAGAAAGAACAGGTACATCATGTCTAAAACAAGTGAAACTCTCTTCCAAGAGAGACCAGGATGACCCATCTCTGCTGGACTTCCACAAGTAGATCAAGACCTTTCACTGCCAGCAGGCATTTGGAGAAGGATAAGGGGCACACTGCTGGGGAGGTAGTGGGTGGGATTTTTTGGAGTAGCACATTTTAAAATGCATTTCAGTTTTATTTATTTTATTTTATTTTAACTGTATTTTAACCTAACACACACAGTACTATTTAATTGTTTTTCAATTTTTGTTTCAAATTGATCAAAGTGTGTGGTTGTTAGCAGTCTTGTGTTCCCTCAGGGAGAAAGATGGGGTATAAACAAAGTAAAAAAAAACAACACAAAGGTATGTATGGGGGAAAGTATTACATGGCCACTTTTGCTGTCTGGAGTCCAGAACTGGCAACATGGGATAACATTTAGGTTGCAGGGAAAGAGCCTGGATTTGAGAATGTGGAATTTGGCAACCTATCTTAAGGGGTGCAAGAGGCATCTTTGAAACATTCAGACAATTCATTTTCAAAACTTTTCCTGAAATTGTTTTTGCTCTCAGTTGATACTACTAATAGGACTTCATCCTAACTGAAAAGTAGGTCTGTGTTACTTCAGTTTATCACTATGACTACAGAACAAAAATGAATTTTAAATTTTATATACCACATGTTCTGCATAATATGCAGGCATAATGAGGGCATTACATCACTTTTGAGTGAATCATACAATGTTCGAATATGTATATCATGATCAAGGTGGATTGACTACACCGTTTTTGGTGGTGGTACTCTACAAAATTATGGAAGTTCTGTCAAACAACTTAGCAATATATTCCTTGATTGAATAATGCCTGCAAAGTTCTTCAAAACTAATGCAAAATTTTGAAATGGGTTTTCAGTGATCTTGACAACATTGAGGTGATTATGAAGCCACATATTGGGTCAGTAAGCAGAGATGAACCCACAAAATTTATTTTGCCTACAAAATACACCAAAAATGTTGGGAAACTGATTATTGAGATTGCAAAACAATTGCAATTATTGGCATAGTGCTAGAATAAATCAGGCAATGTCAGATTATTGGTGTGTTTAATAGGGACCCCATATTAAGGTGTCTGTTTCTCAGTTGGGAAAGTATTGCAAAATACAGAATACCTATTGCAAAACATTGCAATAAAGTGTAAAACATTGCCACAGGATAGGAATGAATCAAGCAATTCTGTATACAGAGGGGTTTTTTATCATGTCAGAAGCGAAATGAGAATATACAGCAAGTGGTTTCTGGTGTGAGAAAATTGGGTATCTCTAAGGACCTTGCCCAGGGGATGCCAGAATGTGTTTCTATCCTGTGGGAGGCTTCTCTCATGTCCCTGCATGGGAAGCTGGGGCTGACAGACAGGAGATGGGTGTTTACTAGGAATTGCAAGTTGAGGTGACTGTGCCTCATTCTGGAGGGCAAATCAGACAATGTTGAATTTGAGGTATTTAGAATCACAGAATGATAGAGTTGGAAGTGACCTCATAGCCATCCAGTCCAACCCCCTGTCAAGAAGCTGGGAAATTGCATTCAAAGCACCCCTGATAGATTGCCATCCAGCCTCTGTTTTAAATCTGCAAAAAAGGAATTTCCACCACACTCTGGGGCAGAGAGTTCCACTGCTAAACAGCTCTCACTGTTAGGAAGTTCTTCCTAATATTCAGGTGGAATCTCCTTTTCTGTAGTTTGAAGCCATTGTTCCTCATCCTAGTCTCCAGGGCAGTAGAGAACAAGCTCGCTTCCTCCTCCTTATGACTTCCCCTCATATATTTATACGTGGCCCTCATAATGTCTCCTCTCAGCCTTCTCTTCTGCAGGCTAAACATGCCCAGCTCTTTAAACCACTCCTCATAGGGCTTTTTCTCCAGAACCTTGATCATTTTAGTGGCCCTCCTCTGGGCACATTCCAGCTTCTCAGCATCTCCCCTCAATTGTGGTGCCCAGAATTGGACACAGTATTCCAGGTGTGGTCTGACCAAGGCAGAATAGAAGGGTAGCATAACTTCCCGGGTTCTAAACACTATACTCTTATTTATGCAGGAAAAAAATCCATTGGCTTTTTAAGCTGTTGCATGACATTGTTTACTAGGAACCTGCTTTAGAATACCCATTTTCTATGTCCCACACGGATACCAAAATCAAAAAGCTTTGGTGAACAGCAAAACTTTACTTTGATGTGTACACGGAATGATTGTTGACACCAGTTAGGCCTCCAGGGGAAGAGATGTCCACAGTGCACCAGAGCTGAGAAGGCCCTCTCCTGTGTTCTGATACAGTGTCTTGACTGATTGGTGGGATACAGAGGGGGGGCCCATCTAGCCTTGGACAGAGGCATTCCCTCAAATATCATGGTGTAGCCATAAAGGCTTTCAATATCTTTACAAGCACCTTGAATTCAGACTAAAAAGTACTTTTAAGAATCCAATTTTTAACTAAAGATCTGGGTGCAATAAATGAAAAAAAAATCCAATTAATATTTCTAAGTATTTCAAAGGAGGAAAGAGAGAATAAATGGGATCTGGAATTCTAGAAAATGTAACAGTTTCTAGAATTCCTTACACAGAATGCTGCCAGCATTCTAGGCATTTGGGTTTAGGTTTCTTTAAAAGAAAAGAAAAAACCTTCCCAAGCACTGCTAATAGGCAAGAAGTGTGCTTTGCAGCATTATCTAGCTCCTTCTGCACAACACTGGACTGTGAATCAAAGTAGAGCAATAAAACAAACCAATGTCAAGCCACAGGCTGTATTTCTTCTCCAAAGGCATGGCGCATTGACTCTTGCATCACATCTTGCCACCTATCTCCTTTCATCATTAAATTTGTCATTTGGCACCAGGCATGAGGATTTCTCGATACAACCACTAATGAATTCTCAGCAGAATGTCAGGACTGCAGTAGCACCTAAACTGTTATTGGAAGGGAAAGCTCTTATAGAGCTGAACAATATTTGATCAGGAAGTCTTGTCCCACAAGAAACGTGGCACAACACTTTACCCTGTTATTTCTTCAGTGGCAGTTCACATGGTACCTTTGTAGTTAGTACACCTTCAGTTGAATTAGGAGCTCCAGCAGTTGCCTTATACCAAAGTATTTCAAGCTCTGCCATTAAACAGAGTTCGGCAGCCACTTTGTGATGCAGATATGGAGTACCGGAAAGGAGGGATAATGATTATGTTTTTAACATCAAATTGGAAAAGAGGGGTCTATAGGATCCCTTGCAGGAGATGTAAACATAACATGGCTCTTTTGAGTACTGTATATACATTGGCATATTGGCGACAGAGTGTTAGGGAGTCTGGCATCACAGAATTGGAAGGAACTGCAAGGTCCAGCCAATCCTTTATCATGTAGGAAGACATAGCCAAGGCATTCCCAAGAAAAGTCCATTCAACCACTCTTCAAAACCTCCAAAGAAGGTTCACGACCCTCTGAAACAGTCTATTCCACTGTAGAACAGATCTTACCATCAACACTTTCTTAATGTTTAGGTGGAATATCATTTCTTGTAATTTGAATCCATCAATTCATGTAGGAAAGCTTTTTCCATCTTCTGTATCAAACACTTTCAAATACTTAAATATAAATATATCACCTTTCAGTCTTCTCTAGCTTAACACTCCCAGCTTTACAACCTGTTCTTGTAGGGTCTTGTTTCCAGATCATTGATTATCTTGGTCACCCTTCTGTGGGGACATTATAGCTTTTCAATATCTTTCTCAAAAGCTGGACTTTGAACTGGACACAGTATTCCAAGTGAGATTTCGCCAAAGCAGAATACAGGGAGGCTATTACTACCTTTGATCTGAATACCATATTCCTGTTGATGCAGCCTAGAACTGCATTGGCTGTTTTGGCTACCACAACACACATCATATAACCAAATCTTTATATAGACTCAGTGACCAGTATAGAATCTTATCTTACAATCATCCATCTACACCAGTGCAGAATTTACATTAGGTTAGGATATAAATTAAAATGTAACAGTATTACAAATGATACTTATAAGACCCTACTCTGACTATAGCTTTTGGAAAAATAACCTAATCCTTATATTTCATCCTGTCACTTTGCATCGTATGATTAAAATCATAGTATACAATTTAATAAAGCTTAAAATATTTTTAAAATTTGATGTATATTTTCAAAAGTAATCTGTAATGTGTTTAATTCAGAGGAAGGTTTCATAAAATAACAAAGTAAAATAAGCAGCTTTTTATCTTGGCAAGCAAATTTGAGTAATGCAACTCTTCTTTTACTCTCACTTGCCCTCCTCTGTTTCTTTCTCCAACATCTTTTAAATAAATTCTGCATCTCTGGAGGTAGTCAAAAGTAGGACATGTGTCATTTTCCTTCTAGTAATGCTACATGTCTTCAAAGTCAAATACTTAAGTGATTTCATGGCACAACACAATCATCTGTTTCTCACACAAAAGGAAACTTCTTCCCACACATAAAATAATGCTACTATATTTAGCCTGCAATCTTAGGCAAGAATTTTAGTTGGGTAATCACATGATGCTCCAGATGTTGTTGAACCGCATCGCCTAGAATTTATCATGTGTCTATATGCTGACTAGAGCTATTTCAACAACATCTGGAGGACCATGTGATCCCCATCTTGCCTAATTCCAACTCATTGACTTCTATCTAGGGTAGACCTACTGAATCAGCAGAAGCAACTAGCAGAAGCAGTGGCATACCAATTTTTACTGATTCATTGGGGACCTGTTCACACTGGCCTCAAACCCCAAATGTAACTAGAAATCTCCCCTAGATGCCCAGGTAACATTCACTAACTGTTGATCCATAATGCAGGATTATCTCAGTTTTATTCATGTTATGAGAAGTCGGAGAATACTCTGGAGTGTCAGCAAAAATCCAGAACAGCCCTGTACTTTGGGGTTAGAGTGAATAGCTGGCCTTGCTCTAATGCAAACCAATCCACTATCCTCACAGCCTGGTGTCACCATCCCTTTTTTCCTGCACTCCATGATCAGGCCCATGTTCTGTCAACACCCTTCCTTCTCAAGCTGATATTTCTGATAATGTCAGCAAAGGTGCCCAGCAATGCACAATAACTCTCCTCAGTGCAGTGTCAGTTCTGCAGCAGCAACAGGTGACTTCTAAGGTAAGGTGACAATCTAGTTGGGCCAAACCACTTCTGGCCGTACTCAGTGGTCTGGACTGTTTTATTTATTTATTGTAGGATAAAGACAGATAGTTTGACCCCCCCCCCAGCCCTTCCGAGAGCCCATTCAAGGTATTGCTATTCCAGACCAGCCTTGGAAGAAATCACACATGTAGATGAGACCTGGGTCTAGTTGAGTCTAACAACTGGATTTAGACCATATTGCTCCTTGAATGGTATCTCCAGGCCATAAGAAGTAGAAGAAAGAAGAGATCCCTAATGGTTCCTAAAGATCTACTGTGAGTTCTTCTAGGCTGAAGAACGCAAAAGTGTGGAGTTTGGAGTTATGTCAAAATGGAATAGAGTAGGTTTGGATCCATCACTTCCAAATTCTTTCTCTTTTAGGTTGTGCTTTTCTAGACCTGCTCTTTTCCTGAATGTTTCCCTGGCACATTGCTGCTCACAATTGCCTAATTCCAACAGTAGTAAACTGTAGTTTACAGGGGGAAGATTTGTGAAAAGAAGCAAAGCAGCAGAATTAGAGGCATCCGGTAGAGAGGCACATGCTCCACATTGCCAAGCTAGCAGAGCTTTGGTTTAGGCAGTTCCTCTACCAAGGATACTCTCTCCTCATGCCATCACCACATGTTACATTTCTTAGTCAGCAGATTTAGTCCAAAGTCTGATATCCAGGCATCATCTAATAATGGTCTTTTAGAATTCAGAAGATTGTAGTGAAACCAAGATTGTAATTCAAATGGAGCAGTAATAAGAAGCAGAAAAATGCAACTACGGTACAAGTTTAATGACTGTTAATGGAACCCAAGTTTTAACATAAGAACAGGCTAAAACCATTTCAAATTCCACATTGATATCACTACGACCTCACTTTTAACTGCCATGGCAACACCCTGCAGAATTCTGGACTTCATAGCTTGGCAAAGCACTAGAACTCTCTGGCTGAAAATTTCAAGTGTATTCATATCTGAGCTCTGCACTCAAAAAAGTAAAAAGAGAGCCCTGATATTATCTTGAACTAATAATAATAGGAGGAATAATAGTAATAAAAATAATAAGAAGAAGAACACAGAGAAAGACTACAAGCAGAGGCATAACACCATTGCCCAGATTATTCATTGGAACTTGTGCCACAAATACCATCTCCCTACAACAAAGAACTGGTGGGATCACAAGACTGAAAAAGTTACAGAATATGAACACGGCAAACTCCTCTGGGACTTCCCAATTCAGACTGACAGAGTTTTGGAGCACAATACTCCTGACCTCACGATCATGTTAAAAACAAAGTATGGATCGTCGATGTTGCAATCCCAGGTGACAGCAGGATTAAAAAGAAACATCTGGAAAAGGTGATACGATATGAAGATTTAACGATCAAACTGCAAAGACTCCGGCACAAGACAGTCAAGGTGGTCCCAGTGGTGATCGGCACACTGTGCCTAAAGACCTTGGGCTGCACTTAAACACAATCGGCGCTGACAAAATTACCATCCGCCAGTTGCAAAAGTCCACCTTACTGGGATCTGTACACATTATTCGCCAATACATCAGACAGTCCTAGACACTTGGGAAGTGTCTGACATGTGATTCAATACAATAGCCAGCAGAGTGATCTTGTTTGCTATGGAATCATCTTGTTGTGTTTCAAATTATTATTATTATGTATTGTCGAAGGCTTTCATGGCCAGAATCACTCAGTTCTTGTGGGTTTTTTTCGGGCTATATGGCCATGTTCTAGAAGCATTTCTCCTGACGTTTCGCCTGCATCTATGGCAAGCATCCTCAGAGGTGAGGTCACCTCTGAGGATGCTTGCCATAGATGCAGGCGAAACATCAGGAGAAATCCCTCTAGAACATGGCCATATAGCCCGAAAAAACCCACAAGAACTGAGTATTATTATTATTATTATTATTATTATTATTATTTATTTTATTTCTTACTCACCCCTCCTTGTGGCTTGAGGCATGTTAGAGAATAATTAAAAACACAAACATTGTAAAAATACAATACACATATTAAAATGTATTTCTATTGAAGGATCAGACCCTTTATCCTACTAATGGCATCACTATCTTTAACTATATAATTTGAGGAGAAAGTCATGGGATCATCACAGCCTTCACTAGAAATCCCAAAGGCATCTTATGTCAAAATTTCTGCTAGATCCTGATGATAGGAGTAGGTGTAGCATTTAAATCATTTCAGAGTTACTGAGGAAATTGGAGAAGAAACAATATTGTTCATTTGTGGTTTAACACAATGTTCTATGAAGCTTTCTGAGTTGAGCTATCCTTTTTTTTTGAAATGGCAGTAACGTTTTTGATTTATATTTCAATGTTTATCAAATAACATGGAAAAACGAATAAAAAACAGTTTTAAAATCTCATTTTTCCTTGTTGTTATGAGTTAATGACAGAGATGTCCATGTGGCTAGGAAGAAGCAAGTGTGAATCTTCATGCTGATTGCAAGGATGTCATCAGAGGGGTCCATAATGGCCAAGAGTTTGCATAGAGCTCTGTGACCACCTAAGTGTGACAGTAACATGGAGGGGGTAATGTGTGTGCTGCTCTTCTGGAAACCGACCAAAGAAGATTCTGGTGACCTCATCATGTGGGGTAAATTTAGTGTCCTTGGACGCTTTCACTCCATCTAATGGATGAAGCCTCCAAGCCAGACATCACACGATATCATGTGACTTCCAACAGAAGCATCACCCCCAACTGGGGTGAAAGCATTGCTGAACGCTTCTGGTGACCTCATCAGATTCTGGTGACCTCATCAGTTGGGGTGAATTTAGTGTCCTTGGATGCTTTCACTCCATCTAATGGATGAAGCCTCCAAGCCAGACATCACACGATGTCATGTGACTTCCAACAGAAGCATCACCCCCAACTGGGGTGAAAGCATTGCTGAACGCTTTCCACCTAACACAGCAGACTTCCTGTGTTATTCTGGCTCTAATGGTGCCAGCATGGAACCTTACTGGGAGGGTGACGCTTTCCCCATGTGTTAGGAAAAGCATTCCTGAGAGTGAGCTGTGCGTGGGATGACAGATTTGCCTTGCATCCCCTGTCTTTTCTCCTAGATGCCAGGCAAAGAGGGATGCTTCAACTGGCCTTTATGATGAGGCCCTTAGACATAATGCTTCTCTACGAATCTCTAGTTTTGACTCCTATGTCTCTAACCTCAATAAATATGAAGAGCTAACTGCAGTCACATTCCTTTCTACCAGAATTCAGCCAGTAGAGAAGGGGTGGGGGGGGGGGGGGAAGCAAAGAGACAACATATCTCCCCAGTATGTGTTATTTCTCCATTTCACATATATACACTCTATCCCTCCGTTAAGTGGAATCATACCCGATAAACATTCTGATCTCCCCTGTATATTTTTTTCATGTTGCACTTTTCGCAAAGGCTGCTTTCAAATTTTACTTCGTTAAAAAATTCTGAGTAGGTGAGGAAAGGAAAACAAAAAACTGCTTTATTTATGATCCAGCTCCATCCTGCATCCTGTATTGGTGGTGAAAAAAAGGCATGCATATTAACAGCTGTAGAACAAGATGTTTAGTGATAATTCTTCAACAGCACCCCAGGTAGCTAATGAAAAATTTAGCTAGAATTGACTTAAGGAATCATTTTGTCTAGAAAATGCTCTTGAAAATACAAGCTAACATGTAATCAGGTGATGGTATTGGTATGTGTGCACAGGTTCTGGTTTTATTGGCTAAGCAAAATGAATTAATAATGTTTACCCCCAGGACTCTCATGTCTGATGTTTTACTCATGGTGCGTACATCTTTCTTATAGATGTTGGTACAAGTTAGATTACTTCCCCATTTTCTAGTGTTTGCAATTCTTGGGCAGTTAGGATGTTGTCATATGAGTCCAATAAAGTGGAACTGCACCAGGCTAATAGTGTTTCTGGTTGTGGCTTGCCACAGGACATTACCATTCTTAATAACTTTAAGAATGGCAGAGCACAGAACTATTTTGCTATTTCAGACTACTGGTTGTTTGTGATGGTTGTTTTTATATTGTGCTATGTTCTTGTTCGGTTGCTTTGGTTTTATTTTGTTTTATGTTGCTGTTTTCTTTTTAATTTTAATGTGTTACTTTAACTATGTTGATCAGGCCTGTCCCCATGTAAGCTGCCTCAAGTCCCTTCGGGGAGATGGAGGTGGGGTACAAAAATAAAGTTGTTGTTGTTGTTATTGTTGTTGTTGTTGTTCAGTTGTTGTCCTGTAGGAGATGGTTTCAAAACATTTTTCCAACTAAAGAAATCCATTAATAAATTAGTTCCCACATTTCCCACTATGCCTTCCTGCGTGAAAGTTCATTTGCAGTTTTATTCTGATTTCAGGTGGTCAGGAGATGGGAATGCATTTGGTAGGGAAATATAGTGATACAAATGGCGATGGATACCAGCTCTTTCCTCTGAAACATAGGAGAGACTCTGGAGACTGCATGTGTGGTGTGGACTGATGAATATTATGCCTGAGCAGCACTGGGTGATATGCCCTAGATAATATTCACACCTTTGTTTGAATTAGATAAAGGTTTAGGGAGGGGCAGTGTTATATTTCTATAATGTTTACAATGCTATAATGCCATGTTGCCTCATATTTTCAGGATCTGGGTACATTTGTGCCAAAATATGAAAAGGGCCTGGGATAACGTCTTGTGGGAGCAGTGGGCAGCAATCCCACTGGAATGGTATTTTACAAACAGTACAACTGTAGTGGGAAAGGAGAATCGTGTAATATGGCTCTTACATATTCAAATGGCTAGTTACAATTATAGTCTTAAAGATCCCACAGTAGGTACTTACTGCTATAGCATGATTTTAGAAGTTTTCTATGGATCCACATGTAGGTATCATGATTTTTCATCAAAAATTTCACTCTACATGTGAACAATTGTCTCAATATGTCAATATACCTTGTGGAGAAATCTGCTCATTACATTCACTGGAGCAAAATCATGAGTGATTTATCTCCACCATTTTCTCTGTAATTTATATAATACATTTCTGTGGGAAACTACCTTTGTTAAGCAAAGTTCATATTCAGAGTAATGACAAAAGGACATGATTATTTGCCACAAAGATGGCAAATGTTCTATCCAGAAATTAAATTTTTCAAATGTTTATACCATAAAGTAGCAGCAATTATCATGTGTGAAAAATCTCCTTGCCCAAAAATTCACTTCAGAAATCTAAATATTTTTTCAGAAACCATCCTGCAGCCCCATCCTACAAGGGCTATTTTAGTCATTTTAAAAATGCAATAATTAACATGTGTTGTTGTTGTGTGTCTTAAACTTGTTTCTGACTTATGGTGACCCTAAGGCAAACCAATTATGGGCTTTTCTAAAGCTGAGAGTATAGGTCAGCTTTAGCACAGCAGGTTAAACACCAGCTGCAGCTGCAGTAAATCTCCTCAATCAAAAGGTTGACATTTCTAAGCCAGGTCAGGGTGAGCTCCTGACCTTCAGTTCAGCTCCCTGCCCACCTAGCGGATCAAAAACAGCAATGTGAGTAGACGAATAGGAACCACATTAAGCGAGGAGGTATTTTAGGTACAGCATTTCAGAGGAAAGATTACAAACAAAGAAAGCTCTTCAGCAAGGAGATGGAGCAACAGCACCCCCTGTGCCCGGAACCAAGCACAGCTTCCAAAGATGCTGAATGATGAGGCAAAAAGCTTATTTGTTGTCTGTCTTGTCACGGTATAATCAGCATTGAATGCTTGCCTTATATGTGTTCAGTTATCTGCCCTGAGTCCCTTTCGGAGGTGAGAAGGGCAGAATATATTACTATAAAAAATAAATATGCGACATGCCCAAGGTCACCCAAGTTGGATATGCATAGCTGCATGTGGATCCAAACACTTATCTCCAGAGTCCTAGTCCAACATTCAAACCACTACTCCCATGCTGGCTCCCATAATTAAAACAACTAACACTCAACTTTTTCCACTTCAGATCTAAATTAGTTGCAATCCTAATTTAGAACCGCAAGGACTGTTTTGGAAAGCAACTGCAATCTAGGCAATAGCCATGCCCTAGATGAGAATGCATAATTATACTAATTTTGCTCTTGTTGCTTAGTTATCTGCAGTCTCTTCCAGATGAGAGGGAAGTAAAAAGCATTTATTGTTTCTTGGGGCAAAAAAAATTGAAGAATCACCAAGCAGGTATGAACAGATGCTAGGAAAGAACATTGCTGTTCTCATACCAATCTATTTGTATTGTATACTTGAGAAATAACAGGTGGGCATCACCAAACACTGAAACCCACATCTTCTGTGAACTGCATAAAATATGTACAAAAATGCTGGGATTCAGGGGGTGTAGAGATGTGTTCATTATAAAGTGTTATTTATAATGTGTTTAAACTGTATTTATAATGTTTATTATAGAGTGTTTAATGTACTGTGTTGAATCTGTATTTATGTATTACATTTATTGCCATGGCCTAGCTGTGAGGGATAGGTTGCCATGGTGACAAGACAAGGCAGAAGAGGAGGTGGGCGGAGCTTAAGGAGAAAAAGGTTTGAAAGTGGCAGTTAAGCTCCAGTCCGGTGGAGGAGACCCGGAGAAGAGCAGAGCCAGTTAAGGGCTCTGGGAAATAGCAGAGTCAAGAAAGGACTCTGGGGAAAGTAGTTTAGTCCGGTGGAGGAGACCCGGAGAAGAGCAGAGCCAGTTAAGGGCTCTGGGAAATAGCAGAGTCAAGAAAGGACTCTGGGGAAAGTAGTTTAGTCCGGTGGATGAGACCCGGGGAAGAGGATAGCCAGTTAGGGCTCTGTTGTGAAGCTGTGAGAATTCAGTAGTTCCTAGAATTTGTGAATATTTCTTCAGCAAGAGAGCTGAAGGTGTTACCTTGTTAGATTGCTTAGGTTAAAAGAATCTAACAGAGGGGGTCTTCAGGATTGCCAGTAAGGAAAGACTGGTGATCAGTGGTTTGTTCCGAGTATAGGGCAAACACTGTGGACATTCACAATAGGGAACTCTGAAGTAGTATAAGCACTTCACTAAGAAGAAGTTTGTAGAATTGTATCATCAGAAGCATGTATCTCAAACCAGCCATTTTGTAACATCAAGCCTTGTGCCAAGTTCAAATTCTCAAAACTGCAACAATTACGTTCTGTTAACAATAAAACTTGTTCTCTTTGTATTTCAAACCTGCCTCCTCCATTGCTTTTATGCTTGGTGCATTCTACACTACCAAAGTCACCTCACACACAACTAAAGATAAACAGAGACATAATCCAGCGTCTCTAAACATATTGGTGGCAGCTTAATTGATATTTAAAAGAAGGTTCCTCACAGAATATTGGTGGCATTAAAGAAGATTAATACTTCCTCACATAATTTTTGGTGGCATCTAGTGAGATTAGCGCTGCTTCTTTACATTTTTGTTGACAAGCAGTGGGATTAACGCTTCTTTACAGGGGGAAATCTAACTTTAGTGAACAAAGAGGTAGTATAGCTTCATACACAAATTATGAATACCTAGAATTATAATTCTTTGGGTGCCCTTCTCCCATTCCATCCCCCAGTTGAAATTACTTATGTTTTTGCTTAAATTGTGGATGTAAATATAGTTGGACTAAATGCTGCTCATGAAACGAATGAATGAATGCATTTCTTGTAATTGGAAGGGGAAAGTGTGCGTGCATTTTTACATGTACTTTTAGTAGAATATTTTAAATGGATGGCGTTGACAATTCTCTGTTGAAGGAAATGATATCTAGATAGATAGACAAAGATTATAGACAAGATCCAGCTTTGTGCTGTTAACCAACACTTACATGGTTATGCTCCACTATCCATCTGTCAGGCACCAGTGTTATGCAACCAACTCTTTGGGTATCTGCCAGCCTGTCTCCTTATTGTCCCATTGAGCTATGAGGATGCAAAGTGACTGTTTCTGCAGGCCCAGTTAATAAAGTGGTACATTGTAGGAATTTATTAATAGTTAGATACTACCCAAGAAGGAGCCCCCGGTGGCACAGTGGGTTAAAGCACTGAGCTGCTGAGCTTGTTGATGGAAAGGTCGCAGGTTCAATTCTGGGGAATGGCGTGAGCTTCCGCTGTCAGCCCTAGCTTCTGCCAACCTAGCAGTTCGAAAACATGCAAATGTGAGTAGATCAATAGGTACCTCTCCGGTGGGAAGGTAACGGCGCTCCATGCAGTCATGCCGGCCACATGACCTTGGAGGTGTCTATGGACAACGCTGGCTCTTCGGCTTAGAAATGGAGATGAGCACCACACCCCAGAGTCAGACATGACTGGACTTAATGTCAGGGGACTACCTTTAACTTTTTACTACCCAAGAATGCATATCTATGTAGCTGGAATCCTGCTAATTAGTCCCAACTAGAATAGACCGATTCAATTAATTGTTCAATGGAGAGTCAACATGCAAATAAATCTAATCAATTCAATCATTGTACTCTATTTTGAACTAACAAGGATTTAAACCAATGTGAATTGCAGGATTATGTTTGGGGTATCATGAATAGAATGGGTCCTTCACATACAAAGTATGTGTACATGTATAAAAAAACCTTACACAACAGCAACAGGATTACATACATACATATTTTTCAGTCAGTATTTAGTCTTTGCACAACTATTTATATTGAAAAGTGTCAGTGTTGTCATAGAGCCTGGCTACCTGTTGAAGTAGGTGGTATCTGGCCCCTAAAGGACTGTCTGGAGAATATTTTCTCAGGAGATGGGCATGAATTTTTGAATGGTTTGAATTTCAAGAAAAGTGGTTTCAGTTAAACCTTGTAAATAGCTTCCTGGTGACAAAACCTGATCAACAGTGAGACAAACTGTCCCAGAAGGTAATGGATTTTCCATCATAGAGAAGTAGTAGACTCTCCTTCATTAGACCTTATTCAAGAAAAAGACAAATGGCTAGAATTGAGATTCACTGTGCCAGCGGATTGAACTAGTTTACCTTGGCAGTCCTGCTGATGCTATGATTGTATGAATGTAATGGCCATTATGAACAGACACATTGGTTATCCAAGCAAAAGGGAGACACGCAGGGGTATTTGCATTTTATTTATTTGCTATATTTATATACCGCCGTTTCTCAGCCTAGCCGGCGACTCAACGCGGTTTACAACATAATATAACAATCAACAGTATACAGTTAAAAGCATAAAAAACATAAAAAACATAAAAACACAATTCATGCATCAATACCAATTTCTTGAACACCAGTGAAAATTGCCTCTTTTAAAACTGTTCAAAAGAAACATTTCAGTTACTGTTGCAGCAGCTAAAAGGTGGGCTTGAGTGGTCGGGGAGGAGCTGTGCTACAGTTTTACCTGATGGAACTTAAGATGTCTTCCTGATTCAAGATTGATTCACAACTAACTACAGGGGTCTTGTCCCATATTTCGCATGACAACCTTAGTAACATCTGATTCAGGTTATAAATGTCCAGTGATGCCAAATTAAACAATTGCACAAGTGACTGATTACAGTATTTAGAATATTCCGTATTGGATATTTGTGAAAGGGAAGAGCATTTGGTCAAACCACATACTGAGCAATCAGTTGAATTGTGGCATAATTAAATAATCTGATATACTTAGATAATTTTATGTTAGCATAACCAAGTGAATAAAAATTTGGCCATAGTATCTCATCCAGGTCACTCCAGATAATATCCAAGAGAAAGCATTAAAGCTTAGGATCTGTTTCTTTTATGTCCTTCTGTTCTCCCTCAATAATGGTTGGATAGAAGAGGGCATTTCAATGGGTATTGCTTTTAACCTGTTTTAGTAACAATTCCTTCTTCTACGAAATATTCTGATATTTATTCTGACAACCCTAGACTACTAGCAATAATCTTCACCAGTTCTATGACTTATAAGACTTCATCACATGGAGATCCAGAAGACTGGGAACAGCATGGGAAACTGTGAGGCAGTGTCCAGCTTTGTCCCCTTACTGTGGTTGACTGTGGGCAGCCCACAACGTTTCCTCACTGACCCTGGCTTCCTTCCATGCTGTCCCTGGCTTTTTAAATAAGGATACAAGTAATCACCTGTATCCTTAGGGCTCTCTCTTAGCATGCTGCTGGCACGCTGCCAGGATGGAGTCCAATGGAACCCTTCTGGAAGTAGCCCTGGCTCTGGCAGACTCCATTCTGGCAGCACACTAGACAAGCAAAATACATATCTGATCAAGTCATAAGCTTAAATTCTATCTGGGATGGTAGTACATTTTCACAAACTTGCCATCATGATTAATGGTATCTTAATGCATCCATATCATGGCCATTGAGCATAAAGGATTTGGCTCTCTTTCACAAAAGGGAGTTTTCCTGGCGTCTTTAACTTTTCAAAACACAATGGCAATTCATGCCTTAATGATCTTAGCATAGCAAATCATCTCACTAAACATTTTTACAGCCTGATGTGAGACTTCTTTTGCCCCATGTTCTACAAAAAAATGTGTTTGGGCAGAAACCGCAATAGTTTTTTGAAGTTGCATTTTGCACAAAACTCTTGTTTTGCACATAGTTCTTCTTTTGCTCCCAATAGTCATGAATTGGGAGAGAGAGAGAAATAAAATCTGGTAATATCATTTAGCATGGAAAATACTTTGGAAATGTTTCATTCCCACACATTAGTATGAAATAGCCAAGATTTACATTTCTAGTTCTGTTGAACTGCTTACTACTTCTCCCTTCTCCAACTCCACTCCATCAGTCCCACACACTTAGTAAACACCATCAGTCTCCATTCATTGGCTCTATGTATGTTGATGCTAATTGTAGCTTCCCAAAACATTTTGTATTGTTTGCACAAAATAGCAGCAATCTTGCCTTCCAACAGTCAGTTTGACAACAGCTGCCTGGAATGGGTTTATCTTGCCCTGCTTAGTGTCAGGTGTGTTCTTAAAGTGGCCTTGCTTCTTTTTTGGAAAGCTAATTAAAGAACTCTTCTTCCTTGTGTTCGTATTTACATTGCACCAGCTGCATCTCATTTGGCATAAGGCAAAGATGCCACCTGGGGATCTTTCCCTGAATTAATTTAGTCTGAGGCCCCTCTCAGCCTCTTGCTTTGATTTATCCTTCACAGTATTGATGTGATTGTTTCATGATTATATTTGGAATGTCAAAGTGAGAAGTCTTAAAATGCCAGGTATTTCTTCCAGAGTCCATGACATGTGAAAGTTTGGGTGGAAGAACAGTGATTGCCAACCTTTGTCCCCCAGATGTGTTGGACTTCAGCTCCCAAAATACCTGACAGTTTGCCAAGTTGGTTGGAACTTCTGGAAGATGAACTGCAGAACTAGAGGGTTTGATTTCTCTGTACTTTTAGCCTGGTTCCAAATGGTTTTCCTGCCATTATTAGACTACATCTATCTACTATACTGGAGAATGAATAAGTTTGACACCACTTGATGCCATAGCTTCACACTATGGAACCATGGAAGTTGTAGTTTTATAAGGTCTTTAGCCTTCTCTGCCACCAGACTACAATTCCCAAAATTCCATAGCATTGAGTCTTGGCAGTTAAAGTGGTGTCAAACAGCATTGATTCTATAGAGTAGGTGGACTTTTAGAAAGTATCAATTTGATTTGTCAAATAAGGAAGGAAATGAAAAAGGAAAAATGGTCATGTTTGCTATGTTTCTTCACTGTGTGGTTGATAGTATGCACCAGCAGATGGAATACTTTGTTTTCAATTGCAGCTGTCAGTCTCTACAACTATACTAAAGGATTCTGGGAACTGTAGTCAAAAGAGTAATTTTTTCATGTTCTGATATGCAGTGGTATGCTAGATGGCTTAGTTTAAGCCAAGCCATGCTGTCATATGAAAATGTATAGGTTCTGTGTATCTTCACAGTATTCCCATGAACACTAAGAAGAGAGAGGAAAAGTGAGTTTTGGAAGAACAGCACAATAATGTGTATCTCTGAAAAATGTGGAATTGGCATATTTACAGAGGGCAGATCTACTGGTAACTGTTTGACAGATAAAGCCAGCATCCAAGATCGAAATTCAAAAGAAGTAGCTTCATAAATGCACAGCAGGGGAAAAACACATCCAGATAAGACTCCTGAAGTTAGAGAATAACACACTGATGACACGAACATTTGTGCACTATAGTGCACATGACTAGATAAGCAAAGTATGGCAGGTTATACACAATCTAAGTAGGGTGGGAATGGAGTTTCAGCCATTAAAATTCAAGGAAGATTACATTGGGAACAAAGAACACCCCAAAGCAATGTATTTGTTGTCAAACAGTTCTTTACCATCAATACGTTTTTTCCTAATCTTTAAGTGGAATCTATTTGCCCCCAGTTTGAATACACTGCTCTGTGTCAAGTCTCTGGAGCAGCAGAAAACAATGAATTGCACAAGTTTGCTTCATCTTCTACATGACATGCTGTCCCTTCAGATATTTAAAGATCGCTATAATGTCACCTCCTAGTTTTTTCATCATGGTGGTAAATCAGTTTTCCTTTTAACTCCCACCTCAATCATATGCACTGTGTGTGTATATCTATATATCTATATCTATAGCTGTATCTATTTCTGTAAAATGCAATCTCAAGTCCAGTTGCCTTCTGTAATGGGCAGACAGCACTATCTTGTTTTCTTCCGCAGGCAGCAAAAGGTCTTGGTTCAACACTATTATTTGACATTTCTACATATGTGTTACTAGTTTTGGAAGTTAATGTTAGACTGCTGCAGGTAATGACCCATGCATTGTTCAATAAGTGTTTATGTTTATAGTGAATCTTTTAGAGAAATAATATATACTTTTTTTCAATTCATATTACAGTCTGCAATTGAAAATTGCATGTTGGGCTGTTTCATTCTCTGTTTTGTGATCTGGACGTTATTTAAAGAGAAATCTTTGCAGTGTAATTGTTGCCTCCATTGTTTATAATAGTTTTATTACTGAACTTTCCATTTAAAAATCTCATTACCATAAAGCTTTAATGTCTTAACAAATGTACATCCTATCAAAGGACAGATGCTGCCCTATATACATTTCCATTTCCACAACTCCTTTGAAATAACCAAATTTGCATTTCCACCCAAACATATTAGCACTGTAATCAAACATTTGCAATAGACTTCAGAGTGGTTAATATTCAGCTGTACCTCATTAAAATAGTGCACATAATACACTTATCTTCTTCTGGAAATTAAAGCATCCATTCACCAGATGCCAATCCTGTTCAACTTGAGTTAGAAATGCAAAGCTAAAAAAGAACTGATGGAGTACAACTCTGTAGGAGACATTAGGCAATCACATTGGGCTGGATGTCAGACTGAGAAAGCTGGAGTGCATTCTTATTGAAGTCTTTGGGGCTTTAGTCATGACAAACTTGTGTAATGCAAACTTGTGTAATGATGGCACTTAGATTTAGCTCTTGGTGTGAGTTTTTTTTAATGTGTGGAGGTCGGTGCACAGCAGATCAACACACAGCCTTCACAGAGTGAGGTTCCAATCAGTGACATGGTTGACTTGAGAATGGTGGCTTCTCAATCTCTTGAAGCCTTCTTCTGCCTTCACAGCCATTGTAACATGTACCATGTTATTAGCTGACTTTAAGGCCACTCTACTGTTCCAGGTGAGTCAAAACTCTTCTCAGTCAAGGAGTGTTGGAAATTATTTAGACTTTCTCACATGTTGGCTTAACTTTTTGCCAGGGTTGTGGCAGTTGAGTGAAGTTGGGTTTGATTTAATTTAACTCCTCTCTGACACCATCTCTTGTCCATCCACTTTTGACTCTTGTGATAGAAATCTTAGAATATGTATTTGGGCAGAAATTTGTGATAAACTGACAGAAGAAGACTCCATTGACAGATTTTATTTATTTATATGTTTGTTTACTATATTTATATACTTCTTTTATCACCCCTGAGTGGACTCAAAGTTGTTTCCAACATAATCATGGCAAAATTCAATGCCAAACCAAAGCATAAGATCACACAATAACATATAACTTTGAATTAAAACCACATTAAACCATAAAACCTAAGCAACATTTAGACATTAAGACAAGAACTTAAAACATATTAGTATACATATTAAAATCACATAATCCAAAATCCTAGCCCAAAGCCATTCCAAAAGGGGATTTGCCAGTCAGAAGAGAACTTCTACCTAATCCTAACTCACAACTGTCAGTGACCTTTTTAGTTAAAATTACACAGCTTATCTGGATTTACCTCATTTCATAAAAAACATACTTGTGAACTGTTTCCAAAAGGTACCAAATTCTAATAATAATAATAATAATAATAATAATAATAATAATTGAAATCCAGCATATAGATCTTGTTTGCTGTGACATGCTGTGTTTTTGTGTAAGTAACATAATAGCAACAACAGCAACAACAACTGCAATAATAAAGGAGTCACCGGTAGTAGCACATTGTTGGCTAGGAATATAATGTTATGTAACAGATCAAAACTATCAAAATGCATCAAGCCACTTCAGTACAGGGCTTAAAAAATTACAAAAAAAAGTGTATATCCACATGTTTTTTCACTAATTCTTGTAAACGTTGTTTTCTATCAACTCCACAATTACCAAAACCTCTTTCTTAGTAAATCTATTAAAATAATTCTAGATTCAAGCTAAGAAGCCTACAATTAAACATGGAATCCATCAATTCCAGTCTGACAACCTCATCAGCTGGGCCACCAGAATCGCCATGCATTGTGGCGAATCCAGCAGTGCCCATTGGAGGGGGGCATGAGGAAGCCATCACCCCATGCCCCGCATTACCTGACTCACCCAAGTCCCCATCCCAGGTGTTTGCACTAAACCACCCACCTCCCTAGATAACACAGAGAGCCTGGCTTTCCTCCTATTGGCTTCTATTGAAAATGGGAAGCCTCCCATAGTGCTGCTGTGGTGACTTGTGTCGCCAATACTTTTATGACAGAGCCCTGCCGGAAGTTGCACTATGTTGTGGGATGGAAGACAGTGGACTCTCATAAAAGTATTGGCAAACTGGCCATTGAAAAGGCCCTCATGATGAGGTCGTGGGAATAGTTCAATACTATTTCTAAGAATTAAAAAGAATTTTATTGCATTTTATAGTAGCATTTTATAGTAATAAAAGTTGCATTTTCACGTTTCCCAAAAAGCCCACATAATCTCAAGAATTTACACATTTAGAAGGCTTCTGGGGTATTTTAAGATGATGATGGTGATATCAATATCTTTTTATCCACCTCTCCCGGTGGATCAAAGCAAAGAGCAGCAACATAATATAATACAACTGGAAACATCAGTTAAAAATACATAACTCATAAATCAGTTAAAACAGGTTAAAAGAACAATGCATTTATAACAATCAGTACAGAATTTATAAAGTCATCTGGATAGGCCTGCCAGAAGAGACAGATCTTTATTGCTTGCTATTTTATTGAAATAATAAGTGCGTATTAAAGAATGTGATAGTTTTGAAAACTTTAACAGATAAAATGCACAATTTAAAAGACAACCAAACACATTTTCACCAGTGGGAGAAAAGGAAGAGATAAAATCAAATCCATAAATAAAATTGCACAATTTTTTTAACAGTGGAAAAAATGACAAAGACCAAGATCCTACACAGGCCAATTCAAGCGTAAGAGGTTTGCCAGAAGAACTCTACTATCGCCCCCTGCTCACAACCCCCAGAATCACAGTTTGGTTGTGATAGATTCCTGAATCTTTGGTGAAGACTGAAGTTGACAGTGGGGAGATATGGCCCATGGCCCAATGAAAACCAATGACTACATTGGAAGAGACCACAAAGGCCATCCAATCCAACCTCTTAATACTGTCTTCATTATTTTATTCATTGTACCAGACATGCAATGGCCGTTCATTTGGGGAATCAAAACAAAACTATGAGTTGTTGCAGAGAGTGGAAGAGAAGACCAACCAGGTGTCAGGTGGACTTACTTTTGAATATGTTATTAACAGCATACCTCACAACCTGACCCACAACTGGAGTCAGGGAGAAATGCAAGTAAAATTTGGATTTCTTGTTTTATGGGCGGAATCACTGGGTTGCTGTGAATTTTCTGGGCTGTAAGGCCATGTTCCAGAAGCATTCTCTCCTGATGTTTCACCCACATGAGGATACCTGCCATAGATGGGGTGAAACATCAGGAGAGAATGCTTCTGGAAGATGGTCATACAGACCGGAAAACTGACAGCAACCCAAAATTTGGATTCAAACTTTTGTTGATTTTGGTAAATTTTATAACAATTCCTTTCACCACACCCAAAAACATGAAGGTAATTTCTGGATTTGTCATCAAATTCTCTAGCTATTTCCTCCTAACTGACATTAAGGTAGGATATTACTCATCATCAACATGTTGAGGATTTCAAGTAAAATAGCAGGATGCTGATTATCTGTCTATCGAAGGAGGGATTCTGACGACATCCATCAGCATGATATCTAATCACTGTGAAGCAGCACAAATTTATAAAAAGATTCCTCTAATATCATAGGTGCTATTTTAAGATTTCTTCTTTTAACCCTTGAAAGCATTTAAGCTTGCCTTTTTATGAGAAACCTGCATACTTCATGCCATGTTCCCACAAAATCATTGAAGGAAAAAGTAAATAAAATTAAAATGCCTTTCAGCATCTGCAGTTGGAAAAATATTCACAAATAGATATAGAGAGTGAGTGTCACTTATCTGAAATTCTTTGCACCAGAAGTGGTTTGTATTTTAGATTTTTTTTTGAGATTTTGGAATACCTGATCTGCACATAGAATGAAATATCTTGAAGATGGAACCCAAGCATAAATGTGAAATTCATTTATACTTCATGGACACATAGACATAGCCTTGAAGCTAAGTTCTTGCAATATTTTTAAAAAAATATTTTAAAAATTGCATGGAACACAGTTTGTGTACACTGCCTGCAGTGCCTTTCCTCTAGAGTAGAAACAACTTTAACAAAGCATTAAACCCAGTCTCCTCTACAGACAGAAGGTAAAGGATCACAGAAAGAGTGGTATCTTAACTCTGATGCTTTTAATCCAGGTCTTAATGAAGGATATAAGGATAAACAATGCATAAAATGATGGAAAGGGGAGTCTGGAAAGTCCCCCTTCCCACCGTAACCTCGCTGCTGAAACCCAGGCTTCCTTGGAAGGGAAGAAAGGAAATGGTCCTAGGAATGGAAAGGGGAGCCTTGTAAGTTCCCCATTGCCACCAATGCTCCAGATCTAGCCATATTTTTTGTGTGAGGACCAAGAAAGGCTATCTGGCTACCCACCCATTTTCGGGAGGTGTGTGAAAATGGATACAGAGGTCTATCAGTATCTGGCCAGTAAGAATGGATCAAGGTTCAAACAAAATGCACAAGCCTGGAATATACTAATACTAACAACAGCACATTTCAGCAAAAAGTTTATTCAAAATTAGTAATATGCACATGTGATTAAAAAACCAAATCAGGTAAGCCTTGAAGAAGTAAACAAAATACATTGAACCTTATAGAGGCACTTCAAACCTTCCAAAATTCATATAGGGATTGTATAGAAGGAGTGATATGAGATTGGACTGTTTTAGTACTATATATAATTGGTATTTTTATAGTACCCTTCCATTGCTGTTTTAGTTTTTTTTCTCCCTTATAGCCATTTTAGTACCATGTCAAACACTATTCACTTACAATTTTCAATTGAAATGAGTTCCTTTTGATAATTGTAGTAATTTATATAACAGTATTTGGAGTGGGAATATTCATTTTTTTACTATTATTGGTGAGGAATTGTTTCTCCTAGATCTCCAATATTTCTTCTAGGACAATTCTTCACATGCATATAATGCAGCTCCAACTGGTCAGAAACCATTTGGGGGTTCATTATGGCCACACTGGATCCGAGGTAGGAGAGAGGCCCCATAGTTCAGCCATGTTGAAACTGGTTCAGTTGGGAACTGGGCAGGATTCTTCCACAACTTCCTCCTGCACCCCAAATCCCCTGCCCCTAAGAAAGAAAATTACCACTGAGTTGCTGCTTGATGCTATGTGAGTGACCAAGGCAGCTGGGAAGGAAGGGGGCAGGCTTGCTCCTCTGGGAGTAGTTCATTTTTTTTCACTCTGAATCCCATATAGTATAAAAGCAATTTAAGAAATCCTGTTCCAAGTTAGTGTGCTTGCAAATGTTCTGTGTACTATTAATCACCCCAGTTCCAGATCTGTTCTTCAAGAAAGCAGATTTTCTTCCCAGAGAGCACTACCAGTGGCAAGAAATTAATTATTCCATTTGTAACTCTTCCAGTAGTATCATTGAGCTAACAAGCTCTGACCTTAACTGGTTAATCACTTGTTGGCAGCCTTATACTTAAAAGGCTCACCAAAAAGGAAAAGGAAAAAGCAATTTTGATAGAAATATTCCTTTTACTCTGTTTGGTAATTAATGTATTCATTGATCTCTAATTGCACAGCAATTTGTATCTCTGTTTCATTACTTCCTGGAGAATTAATATTCATTTCTACCATGGGGTATCTTTTCTCTCTTTTAGCTTTTAGCTGGATGAGATTACGCCCCAAATAAATGGTTCTGTCACAGTCAATGCAGGGAATGTGCTGCATGTAAAAAAAATGGGCAATGTGCAGTGGTGAGGATTGTTGCATTCATCCAGAGCTCAGCCAGAATTTTTTAGGAACTCCTTTGGATGTCCTATTAGGCCAGGGGAGGCACTGGACTTAAGGACTTTGTTGCATGAGGGAGGCAAACAGGCATTGAAGGCAAAAAATCCAACAGTATGCACATCTCATTGCCTGTCTGCCTTGGTGCTGTGAGTATCCTATCCCCTGCTAATGATGGGCAAAAAGACCACAACTAGGTGTCAATACTGCATTGTTGCTTGTGCAATGGGACTTTTTCACTTCTGTGTTATTGACATATGTGTGGGTGGGTGAGTGGGTGGAGGGAGTGATTACATAGGGCTTGACATAGCATATCTTCACAAGCGGATATTCACATTATGCTGAGAGGAAGACAACATTTGAGTCTGAGGGCCCTTCCAGACAGTCATATTAACCAGAAGATCAAGGCAGAAAATCCCACAATATCTTATTTGAACTGGGTAATCTAAGTCCACACCACCATATATTCCAGTTCAAAGCAGATAATATGGAGTTTTAGTCAGCTGTGTGGAAAGACCCTGAGAATCATAAAATTAAAGAGTTTGAAGAAACCACAGGGCAATCCAGTTAGTCCTCTGCCATGTAGGAATACACAACCAAAGAAAGGATGAAAGGCTTATGGCAGGAACTTGGGTTCTATGGAAGGCAACAACATCTATTTTGTTGACCAACAATACTCTCTACAGAGCCTGCCCATTTTTCTCTCATTCTCACGCAGTAAAGCAGAAAGCAGGCAGCTGTGGCAATAATGAGAGATGTGAATGATGGTGCCTCACCTCCCATCTGCTACAGCTCAAATACATAAAAATATCTCAGAGAAAAAAAATCTGAGATTTTCTCTTTCTTTTTAATTCCCCATCCCCATTTTTTTAAAAGGCCATTTCGATGACATTTCTGTGCATACTGTCCATCAATCACAGGGATAATGACTGCTATTTTTGCTCACATGCTTTACATGCAACTATCCTTTGGGAACATGAGCTGCTCAAAGGTGCTGCAGCCATAGGAGCTGGTTATTGTTGTAAACAGAGCTGTGGCAAAGGAGCAAAATCAAAACAAACACACAGATATAGCTCAGATAGTCAATGTTATCAGTCCATGGTCGGAAAATCCAAATACAAGGAAGCAGCAGATTATGTAAAAGTCCAGACCAGAGTCAGAAGCACAAAGTTCACACAAACAAACATTCCAGCACCGAAAGGTAATAACAAACCAAGAAACAGCAGAGTCAGGTCCCAGGTCGAGAGCAAACAGGTTTTGGACTCAAGCCAGGTAACATTGTTCATCACAAAGGAGTCACAACACTGAGGGTTTTATATCTTAAGACCTCCTCTGGTGTTTGACTACAAATCACTTCTCAGCTAATCTCTGAGACTTGCAATACTCTGCCCACTGATTCCTATTCTCTAAGGTCTGTGTATATTTAACCCTTTTGTAGCTTGTTCAGATGTCCTTGCTTCATCTTCCTCTAAAGGGGCATGTTCAGAATGTTTGAGAATGTTTGGTTCTACTGAAAGCTCACCTTTAGCAGTAGCTAGGTGAGGCAAGGCAGGCTGCTGGGAGCTGCTGACCTCCACCTGCTCTGCTGGTCCTTCTAGCAACTCCTCATCCTTGCTCTCTAAGATGGCCATGTCAGTTACAGGGAACACATTATTCCCTAATGTTGAGACTTCCTTGGAGATATAAGCAGGACCAGAGTGTTTGGGGAGACATTTGGTGTGGCCCCAGGTGTTTGTACTAAACCACCCACTTCCCTAGATAACATAGAGAGCAAATATTTAATGACTGCTGGGGACAATGTTGATCATTGCATCTGTGAAAGACCATGAAGCCACTTAGAAACCCTGCCCTGTTCTTGAATCCTGACTACTCTCTGCATGACTTCCTATCAGTTTTAGTTCTGCAGTTTCCTCATGGTTAATACCTCTGGGCTGCTAATAAAGAACAGTACTTACTTGTTCACCAAGTGAATTATGACACCTAGAGCCATATCGTACAAGGTAGGCAAACTGCAATTACAGCAGGATAACAGCTTGGCATAGCACACAATATTGTCCCTTTTTTGTTATTCTCCCAGTGGTAGCATTGTGAAGCATTTCTTTTACAAGAGGAAATCATTCATGGATTTTTTGTGTTTGCAAAATAACATAATTTCCAAATGGTCTACCACCAGATTGAAAGAAGAACAGTAGTGCAATGTGACATTATATTGTAAGTATGATTCACCTGCCTTGTGTGATGAGAGTGCCATCAATTGGCCTGCCCATTTCCAAGAACAATTCAGAGGACCTGTAAATTCCAACATGGGTTTTCATTTTCTAAAGGATTGTATCAGCCACCAGAGTCCTAAGATCTTCAGGGCAGGCACATATCTAAGTTACGATGATTTGCTGAGGTAGGAATGTTGGATCTTCATGAAAGTAGAAAAACCACAAATAAACATATATATTGTTTTAATTGAGAGAACACCTCTCTAGGAATGTCTAGGTCTTTCAGTGTGACTTTATAGTCAACTGTTGTGTGACTCTATGATCGACTTTTGCCAGTTGTGGTGATGTGGACAACTGGATCCAACGTATAATCAACTGTCCACATGTCCAATGCCTCCACTGCTGCATCACTGGCCACATGAACCTTCCTGGCAGATGCTTGATGAGAAAAGTCAGTTCTTGGCATGTGACCAAGAATAGTGACATTGCCAGCAAGTTTCTGCAAAGGGAGCTGCTTGTGACTTGCAATATAGCAATATGAGCAGTGGCCTCAATTCATTATCAGATTGGTCAGCCATCTGGACACCAAAAGAGTTCCATAGACATTCCTGGACTATAATGCAAAATTTACTCTTTCCTCAACTATCTAATTTCACACAGTTTTGGTGGTGGTGAATTAGGAGGAGCAGGGTGATTAGGATAGCCAGAAGAGCTTACAGCTACCCCTTTTAAATAAAAATAAATAAATGCACAACAGGGATTTTTATTAAATGGCTCTAACAAATACATACTCTCCATAAAACTAAGAAAGCTTCCCTTCTCTTTAGAATTATTTATTTAAGTCATGTGAAATATATGCAGATTTAATCCACCCATTAATTAATCAGCCAGAATGCATAAAATTAATAGACTAATATTTCTTTAATTATCTGGCAGCCAGCTCACATTTTTATCAAATCCTTACCACCCTGTCTTTGTTTCTACATCCATCCATCAGCTTAATACCTTTTTTTTTCAGATCAGTGGTGGAGAAAAACTCCAGTTCCTGAAATAGCTGGTAAAAAACGGACCCATTATTGACAGACTTGCAACTTTGATCAAGAGTAACCTCACATCCAGTTCTCATTTTTTCTCATAATATTTTGAAAGGGGTATCATCTTGTTATCTATTTCCCTATCCCCATTTAAGTAGGCCCTTAGTATTCACTGGGTTTGGTTCCAGGACCTCGCATAGATACCAAAATCAGTGATTGCTCACAAACCATTATATCCAGTGGTGTTATAAAATGACGTGTCCCATATACAAAATGGCAATGTCAAAGTTTGGTTGGGGGGGGGGGGGGTTAGAAGGGGAGAAATATTTTCCAGCTGTGGATGGTTGACACCATGGCTCCAGAATCCATGGATATGGAGACCCAACTGTATCGATCATTTGCTGGGGAGAACAGAAAGTGGTGGCTTATTCTGGAGCCAATTTTTTATTTAATGATTTACATATTTATACTGCTTGATATTATGGGATCTTAAGGCAACATCCAATAAGACAAATTTACATTGTTTAAAACTTCTTTGATATATGACAATGGCACCAAAAACAGTTTGCTCAAACTTAGAATCAGTCTGAGGGGCTGACAATGTTTTATATGTTTAAATGTTTTAATGTATTTTATAATTCTGTTTTCTCTTTTAATTTTGAATTTTTCATTACAGTTTGCATGGGGGGGCCAGCATTTGTTAATGTTTTATGTTTTGGTTAGTGTTTATTGTTTTGCATTAATTATTTGGTAGTATGTTTCAGCTTTAGTTTAGTTTTCGTTGGTGCTCTTGTCTGCCTTCCAGTCATTTTTGAGTTATGGAGACCCTAAGGCAAACCTATCACAGGTCCTGAGAGTGTGTGGCTTTCTCAGGGTCACACTGTCAGTTTTCCTGGCTTAGTGGGGCATTTAAATTTTCTTTCTTTCTTTCCTTCTTTCCAGTGTACTATTTTGAAGTTCTCAGGCTTGGATCTCACATCCTGCTGAGTTAAACACAGACATTTGACAATGTCCCTGCTGCTATGTCACTTGATAAAGTTGAAATGTAATGAACGGCAACTCCTTGGAAGAGTTTGCTTCAAGCTATAATTCTTTACTGCTTGAGCTCACATGCTATTGCAACAGCAAACAGACATTAGCATTTGTTCAAATGAAATCTCTGCAATGAGCTTCAATAGGAACATGCCAAGAACAAGAGAAATGGGGAGGTGGACATCATTCTTATTAAAGTACAGTGGGGAAAATGTGATAAAACTAATCAACATGGGGAAACATTCAGGTAAAATTAAGCATGAATATTTTATTGGACAAGGACTCCAAAAACCCAGGGTTTAAATCTCCATTTGTCATGCAAACACACAGGGTGACTTTGGCCAACTCAAACATTCTCATGAATTAAATTCTACCTCTCATTCACCATTCTTCAACATCTAGTTCAATTCAGTCCATGACTTGATGTCATTAGTTATGTGTCTTCTGTCTCTCTTAATAGCCAGTAGTGCTGTGCAGAAAATTGTTTGTGTCTTGTTTGTCATATCTATTTCCTAGGATTTGTACATATAAGGTTATATTAAGAAACTTGAGGAGTGCCCACGCAAAAAAGTTAAGAATCAAAACACTCATCTCATAAGTCTTCCAAAGTCAGTTTCATTTTCAGCACAAGCAGCAAACTGTACCAGTGATGTGAAGCCAAAGAGGCAATTCCACTTTAAATTAAGAAGAGCTATGTTGCCTGTCACCATTTGGAGGGCAAACGAACTGGGAGGGAGAATGAGAATTCTGAGAAATGTAATTTGGGAAGACAAGGACCCCTGTGGTAGAGAATTCAAAAGACCCTGGCCTAACCTACATTTCCCAGAATTCTGCTCACATCAGAAAGCCCCAGTAAGGTAGGGGAGAGCTGTTGTCTGTCCCCGATTAGGGTAGGGGAGAGATTTGTCCTTCCATAGCAGTAGCCAGCCAGAGTTCCAATGTATGGTTGAATCTGCAAAGAGGAGGACTGACTGATATTTCTAGTAAATAATAATAATAATAATAATAATAATAATCATCATCATCATCATCATCCATACTTTGTGTTTTTTTTTTCACAATCATGTTAAAAAACAAAGTATGGATTGTCGATGTTGCAATCCTAGGTGACAGCAGGATTGAAGAGAAACAACTGTAAAAGATGACACGATATGAGGATTTAAAGATCGAACTGCAAAGACTGTCAAGCCAGTCAAGGTGGTCCCAGTGGTAATTGGCACACTGGATGCAGTGCCTAAATACCTTGGGCTGCAATTAAACACAATCAGCACTGACAAAATTACCATCTGCCAAATGCAAAAGGCCACCTTACTGGGATCTGCACACATTATTTGCCGATACATCATACAGTCCTAGACACTTGGAAAGTGTCTGACGTGTGATCCAATACAACAGCCAGCAGAGTGTCTGCTGTGGACTCATCTTGTGATGTTTCTAATTATTATTATTATTATTATTATTATTATTATTTAAATCAGTGCTGGGCTGGGAAGAAATCCCTAAATGGATGGCCCTTGGAGGTCCCTTTCAACTCAATAAGAGGAATGTATCAATTAATTTAGAAGCTGGGTGGCCATCTGTCAGGAGAGTTTGGATGGTGCCCTTCTGCTTGAAAGAAAGGGGTTTGGACTAGATAGCTCTTGGAGTCCCCTTCTATGAAAATGTAGAATTGGTATTGGTTTCTATTGGTTAATATGACAGACATTTAATGAGATAGTTGTGGCTTTAAAAAAGTTGTTAATTTTTTTTAAATCCCCTAAAATCAGTAGATTTTATTTCTAAACATATATTTCTAAACATTGGGGGAAATTATCTCCTGTTATCTTGTGTCAGGAGATAGCTCTTGTAGTTTTTTTTAATTTCCCCAAAAATCCATGGATGAGTGAATGTTCTGAAATGTGGTGGGCTGACAGTGGTAAATGTGTTTTACCACTGTAGCAAGTTTCACCCCAATAGCTGTAAAAATGAGGGAGAAAGGAGACCCTGAAGTTTCCCCAATTATAGTAATTAATTATGCGCTACTCTCGTTATAGTAACAAAATTTTCACTAACTATGCTTTAGGAATACTTTAGAAAGGAAACGCCAACACCCACCCAGTTTTGTAATTAAATTTGAACCATTTGAACATGCCTAAATTAGTTATGATATGGGCACCTTATAATACTTTAGAAACACTTCCAAAACAATTTGCCACCCTACCCTCCTAATTTAGTAATGTGTATTGAAACATTTTTTCTCATTGAAGACACAAGCTGAATAGCCACCAATGATGCAGGTATAGTTTGTGTGCCTTCAAATCATCTCTGACTTTTGGAAACTCTAAAAGGAGGGTTCATGACAAATTTCTTCAATGAAGGTTCATCTGAGTCTGAGGCAGTGCAACTTGCCCACAGTCATGGTTCCATGACTGAATGGAGATTTGAACCTGGGCTCCTAGCATTCTTGTCCAATATTTATCATTACACCACTGGATTTAGCTGATATAGTTACAAAGCACAAATTATAATGAAATAAAAACATAAGAGAGACAGTGTGGTGTAATAGTTTGAGAATTGGAAACCAATTATTTATACATGGCTATTATGTCTCTGAGAGGAGACATGATAGCCATGAATAAATATGTGAGAAGAAGTCATAGGGAGGAGGGAGCAAGCTTGTTTCCTGCTTCTCTGGAGACTAGGACGCAGAACAATGGCTTCAAACTACAAGAAAGGAGATTCCACCTGAACATTAGGAAGCACTTCCTGACTGTGAGAGCAATTTAGCAGTGAAACTCTCTGCCGGGGAGTGTGGTGGAGGCTCCTTCTTTGGAAGCTTTTAAACAGAGGCTGGATGGCCATCTGTCAGGGGTGCTTTGAATCCAATCCAACTCCCTGCTTCTTGGCAGGGGATTGGATTGGATGGCCCATGAAGTCTCTTCCAACTCTGTGATTGTATGATTCTATTATTCTATGAATGTTTCATTTCTATACTCTATAATCTAATATTCTATGATTCTATGTTTCTATGAAGCTTAGTATTGCTCTTAAGAAGGAAATGACTTGAAGGCATGCAATAACAACAAATTTGGATTAAATGTTAAGAGGAAATGAATCAGACAAGATCAGACTACTGTCTCCAGTTCTGGGCACCACAGTTCACAAAAGATATTGACAAGTTGGGATTTGTAGTATAGTGAGACACCTGTGCCTTTCAGTCTTCTCATGATTTCATAGCATTGAGCCATGACAATTAAAGTGCATCAATGTAGATTTACCCTAGGTTCTATAGTATAGTCCTGAAAAGTTTAGCATTTTCTCTCCAAAAAAGCATCTATTTATGGTTTACACTACATCCTCTATCACTAGAAATATTCCAGCAGATGTTCTTTGTAGCCTTGGGAAACAGTATCTTAAATTTAGCAATCTAACCACCCTCCTCCCCTTCAAAGGAGTCCCTTCCATTTTGAAAGATCATAAGCTTTACCTCATCAGTTTCCTCTTTTTATTTTATTTTGACCAAGGACTATAAAACTCAATCTTTCAATACTATCTCTTACTTCAAGACCTCCCACATCTCTTTTAGTCTCCCACTATCTGGGAGAAAAAAAAGGTGACTACAAGAATGTATTTAAATCTCCATGGGAGAAGTATTTTTCAGGGTATATGGATACTAGATATATCTACTTCCCCCAAAACAGTATCTAAATCATATGTTTCTAAGGCAGAAAAGCAGCAGCTGCACTATGCAGAGAAATCATTGCTTTCCCTCCAGGCATTTCTTATCCGACAGACCCAGCATGCAGTAATTTCTTCTAATATCAGCCAAGTCCCATAAGCCTGTCCCCCTTCTGTATACTTCTCCTTATTTGATTGTAACTGTTCTTTCCCATTCCATTCTCCATCACCCTTAGGGAAGTGTGTTGAGTTTACAGGCCAAATAACCAGAACATCTCTATGTATCCAGCATAATTTAAATCGTGTTATTTATTTATTTATTTATTTATTTATTTATTTATTTATTTGGGGCATTTCTATCCTGTCTTTCTCACCTCCGAATAGAGACTCAGGACAGCTAACAGCAGGTAGTCATTAGATGCCAAAAAAAAAAAAATACATTACAACACACAGTTACAATTAACACAATTAAAACATTTATAAGCATTCAATTAAAGACAGTTTGCTGGTTCAAAATATAATCTAAATCAGTCCATTGCAGTCCACTAAAACATTCTTTTCTCAGTTGATCCATTTATTTCACAAGTGGTTACATTTTACCAGAATGTAGTAAATATATAGAATGGTAAAGCAAGGTGTATGGCCATTTTCTCCTTAGTCAGACTGACTAAGGGTGCATCTATGCAGTTTGACACAATTTTAACTGCCATGGCTTGGTGTTAAGGAATCCTAGGTGATGTCGTTTAATAAGGCACCCACACTATTTAGAAGTGCCTTGTGTGAAGTACTGTGTAAGAATAATTGCATGGTATAATTGCATGGTATAACCCATGCTGGGGCTGCATTGTGGGTCCAATCGAGAGGGTTGGCTGGGAGGGAGAGGGCCTGTGAGAGGGTGGAGCTGCGAGAAAGTGGCGCAGGGCCCAGGTCATCCTCAGGCTGAACTCCTGGTATAAGGATGGAGCTTTTTGCCCATCCTTATGCCGGGTGGAAACCAAGATATGTGACAACTACCACAGTCCTCCTCCCTGACCCCCCTCCCCCAATCTTCAGGCTGTCTTCCAGAGGGCTCTTAGCTGCTGCACAGCTTCCTCAGGCCATCCTCCTGGCATAAGGACAGGGCAACTCACACCGTTCTTACGCTGGGGGAGGGTGAAACATGTGGTGGCTGAGAGCACTCCAGAGGGCTCTCAGCTGCTGCGTGCCTTCCTCTCCTGTCCTTTCTGTATAAGGATGTGGCAAGCCACCTTTTCCTTATGCTGAGAGGCCAGGGAAAATGAGGAGGGCCTAAGGTGAGAAGGGCATCCAGGGGTTGTATCTGGCCCCCGGTCTTAGTCTGCCCATACCTGGTATAACACCATTCTAACATTTGCAGAGGAAAATCCAGTTTTACATTTGTTATGTTACATGGGTAAAAATATATACACCATGAGTGTTCTACATCAAAAAGCACATATCAAAAGGTGTTGCGGCTATATGCAAAAGGACAAGCTAATGTGAGCATATAAACCTGTAATAAATCTAAAATAAATTATGGCTGTTATTTAAATTCTCTCCATTATATGCATACAACATTTCTTTGGTAGTTTATAGTCTTAGGTCTAATCATACAAATTATCAAATTGCCCTAGAATAGCTTTCATTTCAAACTAGTTGGTCATCCTATCAGATGGTAAGAGTTTTATTTTTAGTCATGCTCATCAGTACAGACATGTGGCAAATCGTAAGAACTCTACTTCATGAGAAATCATATGATTGGAAATAAACATTCTAGTGAAATGATGATATTTTCTTTTCCTAACTGGTGGTTAACCACAGAAACTCAAAGTAGAAAGCCCCTGACTTTTTCCTCAGTGGATGAAAAAGATGAACAAATAATGTGGGCTAATATAAAACAGCTTGCACATGTATTACTTACTTTGAAAAATTACTTTGTGGACTGCAGCATCCAGAATCACCATCCACCCTGGTCATACCCTACCTAGTGAAATAAGAAATCAATAGCCCTCCAGATGTTGCTGAATTAACTATTTCCATCACAGCTTACAATTGTCTTTGGTGACTAGAACCCTTAGTGATTAGAATTTGATCAGAACTATATGACATCCTGTTCCACAACCTTGTTGATACAGACTGTACATTGATTTGGGTTATATCTTGTGAAATTTAAGATTTAGACATGTAAATAATGGGTTTGCAAAGCATCAAATGTAAAACAGAAAGCTCTGTGAACTGTGTAACATGTATATGGAACTGGCTAATTCTGGGCATACAGTCAACCTAACTATAAATAGTGATTTAAAAAAAACAGTGAATTGAGCTTTAATGAACCCAAGACAGATGCCATGTTAATGAATAAATGCTGGTGCAATTTCATGTCTGATGATATTTAAGGAAAGACAACCAAGAACTAATTGTACCCAGTGTTGTGTCACCTATAAGGAAGAGACAAATTATTTACATAAATGCATATCTATTCTCTTGTTGGGCAAGATATGTCAGCTGATTAGACTATGAGATATATATATATATATATATATATATATATAATCGACTTAAACGGGGAACTTGCTCATTCTCATCTATAAATATGGTAATACTTAAGAAATCTCTGAGTGAAATACTGATGATAATGTTGCCTATCTGTATTTGTGGTTGGTCACAGGTTGGACACACAAGCAACCAGGGTGTGATAAAAGAGATCTCCAGATAGGTACAGATTAACTGAAAAATGGCAAAAAAAAACCCCTCAGTTCCCCAAACTATTTATTTATTATTTATTTGGGGTTCTTTTACCCCGCCCTTCTCACCCCGAAGGGGACTCAGAGCGGCCTTACAGAAGCAAAGGCACCCTACGATGCCTGCATCATAAAACAATCATACATAAACTAAGATGATGGGGAGGGGAATCACATTTGCTTCACTTCTCAAAAAGAAAATATGCCCATGAAGTTGATGGAGGAGTTGTTAGTGTGGGTGGAGAATCTTCTCCACGTTTTAATCCACACTATAAAGAATTCGACTGGCTTACAAGGTATTAGATTGGTAGCATATAAAAATAAGTGCAAGGTGAAGGCACCCTCCCACTCCCAAAGTAGCCCAAGCCCATAGACCAGTCTTCCTAAGTTGTGATCAAAGATGGTGGCTGTTGAGGGAGCTGCAATGGAGGACAGTTCCATATGCAGTTGGTGGTGATGGTATGGCCAAGAGGTAGGTGTAAGTGGCTACAGGGAACCCGGCAGCAATGGTAGATGTCAATAAGCCTCTGAAAGAATCAGCCTCCACACACCACAATGGAGATTCACAAGAGCGACAGGAGGGCATTTCAGCAATAAGACACTATGGCGATGGAACAGACAGGAGTAATCACAGCCGAGAGCAAGAACAGCAATAACAGACGGCAGCCATGTTAGCTGAGGCATTTGGGAGGCCTCCAGTAATAATGCAGTCCCTAATATCAGCGACAGTGGTGGCGATCTCCAAGGAGGTGGCAGCAATGATTTGGCAGCCTCTGGAATGGAAAAAAAACCCCTGGAATCACCAATATCAATGCCAGGGCGCCAGCGAGTTTTTCATAAAGCCTTATCAGCACTAATAATTTCTACAATTTCCCATGCATGTTTTGAAAAGATTTTTGTCTGTAGGAAAAGCATAGGTTTTGACTTCAGTATATATATATATATATATATATATATATATATATATATATATATATAATTATTATTATTATTATTAGTTTGTATTCTCATAATATAATATCTTGAATTTGTCTTACAGCCAACAGGGTTATCTTTGCACTTGATCACTAAAAATATGCAGCTTCCATTTTTGAACATTGCATTAAATTATTTGGGTCAACTCTTTAAAACATGTTTCAGTTTTTTCTTGAAAGGTTTTATTAGGCTAAGTTGGTTCACAGTAATATTGTATGGATAGTACAATTAAAACACCAGGTAGAGATATTAAAATACAAGTAATTTTTATTTACTTAATTTATTAAATTGAAGATTTAGCCTTTGTATATGAAATGTTTCTATTGATGAGAAGTGAAGAAAAATGCTCTGGCATGTTCTAGTGTCTGACACATATTCAAAATTCCTTTTCTGTAAAATGTATCATATATGGCAAATAAATGATGGTGATATATAGTATACAATCGTTCTGGCACAAATTGTTATACCTTGCCTTGCTGCAGTGAATTCCCTGTACAGCCATCATGGAAAAGCGTGCCATATGAATGCAGTTCTTATTTTATCGCTTCACTTTTCAAAATAGGCCTCTGCATCATTTTGATCATTCTCTTATTTAGGAGGAAACATTAACTTTCAACCTTCTCTTTGAATCCCTTTATAATGTCTTTAAAAAGATTCAGTGATAGTGTATAGCAAAAGGGGATTTTTTTTGCGGCAATTTAAATTTCAGTATAATTTGAACAGCTAAACTCCTAGCATTTTTGCTAGCATAGGCTAAATCGTTGTAAAGAGAAGTAGGATGTTTCACATGCAAAGCAGATCACTACCTAAGCTTGGCTCCAATGGGAAATACTTCTACTATGTGATATAATATAACAAGGCTATTTGGCAGATTATATCTCCTTCTATTAGTCAGCCCAGTCTCTGAGATCATCAGGAAAGGCCTTTCTCTCAGTCCCATCACAAGCATAATTGGGGCAGATGGATAGATGGCCTTTTTGGTGGCTATCCCTCAACTCTGGCAGTTCCTTCATGCTGTCTTTTAAAAGCTTTTAAAAAATGTTGACAGTGTTTTTAAAGATGAAGTCAGGGTATCTCACCTTGGGTTAGTGAATTGGTTTCAAAAGCTTAGTATTTGTTTATTTTCATTGCATTTTCATTTCTTTATTATGATACTTGCATAATGACCTCATCACATTAGGTTGAATTAAGCGGCATGCTTTCCTTTTACAATTGAGCCTGCTAGCTCCCATCCCACAATGCACTACAACTTCTGGTGCGGCTCCACCATAAAAGAGAAGGTGAAGTGGCACATGCCACCATGATGACAACACAAGGGGCTTCCCATGTTACCTGAGATCAACAGCAGGAAGCCGGGTGGCGGATGCTTCTCTCAATGGGATGAAGACTCTGGTGAGCCAAGCAATGTGGGGCATGAGCTTAGGGTGACAGGTTCCCTATGCCCCTGGACAGGCACTGCTGGAATCACCACTATCCATGGGAATTCCGGCGGCACATGTGAAGTGGTTCCTATGTTTCATGTTACCTTTTGTACATTTTAATTGTGTTGCTTTTCAAGTGTGAGCTACTTCAAATATTCTGAGAAAAAAGTAAGATAAAAGTAAATATAATAGTTAAAATAATAATATGCCATGGCTCCTTAAGCATGCCATAAATGTCAACATGGGATATACAAGCATTAAAGGAGACCAATTGTCCAAAACATTTAGCTGACATAATCCAGGGAGCAATAAAGAATTGCTTATACTTAGGAAGAATGAGCTTGTGAGACTGAACTCTTTTTCCCCACGATGGATAAACATTAGAACAAAAGGCTAAACGCATCATTGATTAACTATGTTTTTGCTTACCTTCAAGTTGACTCCAATTTGGCAACTTTATCACAGGGTTTTCACTGCAAGATTTAAAGGTTTGCTATTGCCTTCCTTTGAGGCTGAGAATATGACTTGCCCAAGGTCACCCAGTGGGTATCTCCAGCTGAGCAGCAACTACTACTCCATGTTGGATCCCACTGTGTAGCTGAATTAGAAAGTCTTTAGGGGGATCCAAGTCGACCATAAGGGGAAAGAACTGTCATCTATCGAAGATTCACAGGCAATTTCAACAGGCAAAGATTTTAAGAGAGGAAGGAGAAAGTCAAGTGTTTCAAGAAGAGCAAAAGGATTTCTTACAGAAGTTTCCAGAAGTGCATTTATATTCATGAAAACTCTTGCAAAAATAAAGACTTTTCAGTCCTAAAATTGCTACCACATTCTTTTTTGTCCCCATTTTTCTCCCTTTTCAAAGTGAAGAGTACCAATTTTATTTCAGCCAGTTTTACCCTCTTGTTCCCACCCATAATGCCGTAATGCCCTATGTTTATGTCAGATTATTGTAACAGAGGGTTAATTAAAGTCATAAGGTACATTGATTCAACTTCTTTTGTCAGAAACCATTTCTAAAAAGGAATGACTGAAGATTTCCAACTGCTGTGAGAGACTGGAAAATTGAGTCTGCTGAATCATGAGTGTCTCCTAGGCCTTTTTGAAACCAATCTTGTTTTTATCAGGTGTGAACGTACAAAACTTGGCAGCAAATCGGCTGAATTCTTTAATCAGAAGATGACATGGGAATTAAACAACTGAGAATGTTTCTTCCAAGCTTATAAGGATTAGGAATCTTTATCAAGAAAAACGCAATGCTCCAGTCTAGCTGGCTCCTTGCATTTGATTTTTGTAAAAAAAAAAAAAATGACTCAGTAATGTGTTGATGTACCTTGCTTCTCTCTGCATCGAAACTTTATAAGGAAAAAGTTTACAATGCATAATTTGAGAAATTATTATGTCATAACCCAGTAAGCAAGAAATATGTCTTGCATTACAATCTTTGGAAAGGCCATCTGTTTGTGAGTATGTGCAGGCATGCACATGTGATCCTTAGGGTGCATCCACACTGTAGAATTAATGCAGTTCAACACTATTTTAACTGCCATGGCTCAATGTTATGGAATACTGGGATTTGTAGTTTGATGAGACACCAGCACTCTTTAGCAGAGAAGCTTGAAGATCAGTTCAGTCCACTAGATTGTCATCTTATCTTTTCAGGTGCCATTGCCATTGCCCTTGGTTGCAGAGTTCCAGAGAGCTCTTATTCACTGCAGGGTACACTTTCTGACATCAGCAAAGGCACCCACACGATCAGGTAGAACCGTTCCCTTTTCCGCGCACTGATGATGCACAAAAAAAAGGGAATAGTGGCACTGGCCCATGTGGACAACAGACAGGTATTGATTGATGCCTATCTGCTCTCTGCACTCTGCATTCCTTAAAGTAGGCTAAACCCTGTTTACCCCATATTAAAGACCAAAAGTCCTTGGGTGTCATGTGGAATTCTAGGAACAGCATATTGTCCACTTCGGATTTACAGGCTTGTGAAAACAAGCCTTAAGTTTCCATACTGACTCTGGTAAACCTGTTAGTAGATGGGTATGGAACTGTAAATTTGTCAGTTTCTATCTAGCCAATTAATTGTTCTCCTTGAGAGATCCATTCTTCTATTTCACATTTCTCAAGAATATTGCAGAGGGTGTTTTATGAGCTTGAAGGACTATTGGGAAAGGAAAAACCTATTTCCAGAATTCAAGACAGAATTACAGTCAGCATGGAAATATATGATACTAACCGGAGCGGGGCGCAGGGAGCATACAACTCCTCTGCTGTACCAGCTCCACTGGCTGCCGATTTGCTACCGGGCCCAATTCAAAGTGCTGGCGCTGGCCTTTAAAGCCCTAAACGGTTCTGGCCCAACTTATCTATCCAAACGTATCTCGGCCTATCAGCCCACCAGGACCCTAAGATCTTCTGGGGAGGCCCTGCTCTCTATCCCGCCTGCTTCACAGGTGCGGCTGGCGGGAATGAGAGACAGAGCCTTTTCTGTGGTGGCCCCTCAGCTTTGGAATGCCCTCCCCATAGAGGTGAGATCAGCCCCTTCGCTGATGGTATTTCGAAAAAGGTTGAAGACATGGATGTTTAAACAAGCATTCGATTAATCTGGTGCAACGAAACTGATGAACAAGGATTGGTTAATCACAGACGACGAAATTGGATTGCGACTACAATTAAGAGATGCATTGGATTATTATTAGTGGCCCAATAATATTGTGTATTGTGTATGTGTTTTTATGCTTTTTAATGGAATATTGCTGCTTGTCGTTGTGTTGTAAACCGCGTTGAGTCGCCGATTTAGGCTGAGAAACGGCGGTATATAAGCACAGTAATAATAAATAAATAAATAAAAAAAAAAATCATCTTTTGGACTCTAGCTTCTCAAATTGCACACAAAATATGACAGGGATGTTGTTATAGTCCAAAAGCGTATCTAGTTCCTATATTTGCTAAGGAAAAAAATGCTATAGTAAATTAATTATTACTTGGACCATAGAACGTTTATAACCAAAACAAATGTATACAATATGAAATAAATAGCATTTAAATCAATAATAGTTTAAAAATCACAAAACTTAAAACACTAGAATATAAACACTACAGCTATAATGAGATAATAACATCCCCAGAATAATCACCTGCAATGTCAGTTAAAATTCTTGCCCAAATAGAACAAAAAGAGTAATCTTGTGGGTTATCATAGACCTGACAAGAGATGGAAAATCTGGAATTTTCCTAGTTTCCAACAAACCTCACAACCTCTGAGGATGCTTGCCACAGCTGCAGGTGAAACGTCAGAAGAGAATGCTTCTAGAACATGGCCATACTGCCCGAAAAACCTACAACAACCCACTGTTACAGCGTTATCAATATCCTAAAAAATTAGTCCATAGGTCTGCATACAACAAGCAAAAATACAGATTATGAGATAAATGCTTAAGTTTTGGAACAGTGATATGAGAATATCGTATCATAGTTGTAGGCATGGTCTGGGAGCAAAGACTTAGACACTGAAAAAGAGTTGGAAAGTTCACCATTTCTCTGCATGCCTGAGAGTGTAAGAACCTTTTGTAAAATCTTAGAATCAAGTTTATTCCTCAGCCAGATATAACTAAACTTTGCCAACATCCCCAACAACATGGACAGTGCAAGTATGTGTCCTAACTTGACATAATCCTACAAAAATGTCAACGTGCTTTCTTGGGTTTTACAGTTAGAATTACAGAAGCTGTATTTTCTCCAAAGTACACTATACTAAAGTTTTACATTGAATCCTTTCCCTTTCATGCACTCCTTCAAGAAAAAAAATCTTGTCCTCAGCAAGAGGGGAATTGAATTATACAGGAAACATTGCCTTGGAAAAACCTGGTGCTCAGCAGTTACAATGCAAATGATATAACTGATTTCAGCAGACTAGGGTGAAATGTTAGAAAAAAGGTCACTTGCCCTTTTGTGATTTAAACAAGAATGCCACAATTTGGACCCTTCTATATAAAATAACTGCCAATAAAATTTGCCTTTGTCTGATAGATATAGGAGTTATGTCAAGTGTTACTATTTTTAAAAATACAGGGATTTCACTCTTAATAATTGTTGTTATTTCTTGTCAATATGAATTCAACTTATGGTGACAGTATGAATGAGACTTCCAAGAGCACCAGTCACCAGCCTGGCCTCCTTCCAACTCCATGATTCAGTAATTCTCAATTAAAGACAGACAGACATGCACACACACAATCACATGAATATGCATATACATGCCACCATAAAGGACATGTTTAACCAAATTTTTAAAGCACCTTCCACAATATTAGTTATAGGCTTTGAGAGTTCTACAGTTCTACAGGTCAAAGTCAATCTAACTTTGTCAATTCAATATGCACTTAAAACTATTCAGTAATCTAAATACACAATTCTGTACAGCAGGAATGTCCAGCAGTATTTGCAGCCCAAATTCTTTTATGACTTACCAACCTTCTGGGCAATAGCAAACATTCTTGGAGCACCTCAAGGTCTAACAAATTTTATTTGAGCTGATCTATTTGTACTTCACAACTCATTTCACCAGTCCATGAAAGCCAATGCCAATTAAAACTTTTTAGTTCTTTTAGTTCTTATTTCTTTGGATTCTGTCTTCGGATCTTCTGATCACCCTCTTTTAGGCTTGGTATACCTGTTATTATATAGTCCATATCCATGAATTCTGCATCTATGGATTCCACCATCCATGGCTTGAAAATATTCTCCCAAAAATCTAAAAACCAAACTGATTTTGCCAATTCAATTCATCTAAGGAATGCCATTCTCATTCTATGCCATTGCATATAATGTGATTTCAGCACCCATGGATTTTGATATCCATAGGGGTCCTAGAACCAAACCCAAGTAGATACCAAGGGCCCATTTTAATTATTACTTGGAAAACTTTCTTTTTGTAAGAATGTACCCCTGTAGATCAAATTCTGTTGCAATTTGGGAGCAAAATCAAGTGAAAAGGATGCAGCAGCTCAACACAGCATGTGTGAAACACAAGAACTGAGTAATGTCATTTGAAAAATAGATAATATACCTGTGCCAAGGTTGGAAAGAAGTCTTTAAATATCCCTAAGTCCCTGGCTTTCTTTCCATTTGCATTAGAAGATGTGATAAAATGTCTTTTGTGTATGAGCTTGCCTCTTGTTCCCACAGAGAATTTCTTCACACATGGTTTGCCATTAACTTATTAACAGTGACCCAAAAGGGAAGGGTTATGAATAATATTATCTGAATAATTTATTCATCAAATGGCATGATTATTTACCACATGAATAATGTAATGATTTTTCTCCCCACCTTATTTATTTTCCCCCAGTTTGTAGAGCATGAAGGGGGAAAATAGATAAATTAGCTGAGTAATTTGCTCATCAGATTCTGTGAACATCGTTAATAATCCTACAGAGTACAAATCATACAAGGTTCTATAAGCAGCAAAACTAATTACCTCGAAAATTATTTCCCCACAAAATCCTTCTTCTAATTGTCCTTGGGCACATTCAGATGCACAGCTGAGGTGTGAAGCCACCAAGACTTAACTAGTCATGTGATCTAATTTAGTAAAAATATTTTCAACAATCCTTCCTCTTATCAAGGTGGTCAAAAACGAGGAGGAAAAGAAACAAAAGAACTTAATGCAAAACTGAGCAAAAGGGGCACAGTGAAGTAACTAGAACAAAGTACAAAGCAATGGAAAGATCAATATATTTCCACTAATTTACATCCCTACTCTGTGCCACACTGCTTCTCTTGTGTCTTATAAGATACCCAGCTGCCATCAGGTGGAAGTTTGCATGTGTGCCGTTGTCTCTTTGTTGGGTAGAACATGAAGGGAGATCCAAGGGTGCAAAACCAACATTTTCTTGTTACTGAGATGTAACTCCTCAGTTGACTGTGCCTCAGAAACTCTTTTTTCTCCACTCCCCTTCTGTGTGATGGCAAGGTATTTTTCTGTTATTTCCTTATCACACTGTTATATCTGAAACTTCAGGGTCCATTTTTGGGCATGCTAGCTCCAAACTGCTCCAATGAAAATGCACAGAGACCCAGAGAAGGATTTATTGCATCATTGAGTCATTGAGTCCCTTTGGGAAGAGAGGATGAGTTAAAAATTGATGGTGGTGGTGGTGGTGATTATGATGATGATTGACCAAGATGTCAGGGGACTTTCCCCGGACATTGGGAATTTCCCAAATCTGACATAAATTCCATTTACAACCACTGACATTTTATAGACAGTTTACAGACATTTGAAAGAGTGGACATTTGATGTGATTGGTGCAAATTACAATCCATAGCTTTATTTGTTTTCAAACACACATTTATTTATAGTCTCTGATTGGTGCATGGTGTGGCGTGAAACTTAATAAAGATTTTATTGGATGAATCCTGTAGTCCATCTCTTGCATCTACACCTCCCATTTTTGCCTCCAGGAATTGTGTCAGTTACAGGATGGGGTTTATTTGATAAACAATACTTGTTGATTGGCATGGCTGGTAAATGTAAAGATTTCCGTGTTAAGACCAAAGGTAATATTTCTGATTTCCAGGGGGATATCTTATTGTATAGAAGACTGGAAAGAAGGCATTCTCACAACTCATTTTTCCAGAGGATAAGACTGCAATTTTGTCAGTACATATGAGTCAAAGGAATGAGGAGTTTATTTATTTATTTATTTATTTGCTTCACTTTTATACCGCATTTATCAGCCTATTCGGCGACTCAATGCGGTTTACAGTACAATTTATGTAACAGTGACAATAATATAAAACACACCAACACAGACGACACACACATAATCATCAACGCCTCATTGAAATCAGATCCTGTTCTCATAATCCTTCTACCGTTCCTTGTTCAATTATGCCGTCTTCATGAGTTCAGTTGCATTATCAGCCGAACGCCTGTTCATAGAGCCACGTCTTGACCCTCCTCCGAAACACCAGCAACGAAGGGGCCTGCCTGATGTCCGCAATGTGGGTTGGGTGTAGATCATTCTGTCTCGGTTTTTTGAGTGATGTAACTTGCAAACATTCCCAGACCACAGCATTTTGGGTGGCCTTGTTTTAGGACAACAACTGTACTGCTATAGCACTGTATTCCACCTTGACTGACATGGCAACATTATGTTGAATCCTAAGATCTGTAGTTAATGCATCCCAGGGATGACAATTCACAATTGCCCCTCCCTAAAGAGAAGATCCTAAAATTCTGTATCATGTTGTCATGGAAGTTAAAAACGGGATAACTGTACTATAATATTATAGTGTGATAAGAGTATTAGTGCACATCTGTTCAAATACACTCCTGGGCACGCACTGAGCATCCTGACTCAGAACCTCCAGGAAACCGAGATCTCAACCTGCCTTCTGACTCACTAGGATTATCTCTGTCTTATCTGGATTCAGCTTTAATTTTCTTGGCCTCATCAGGTCCATTACTGACAACAGACATTGGTTTAGCACTGAAACAACTTCCTTGATCTTAACTGGACAGAAGAGATAGAGTTGGAAGTCATCTTTCCTTTCCCATTGGTTTCATATAGATGGAGGAAAACCAAGCCCTGAGAAACCCACCAGCTAGTGCTTAGGGGATACAGAGGGAACCCCCAGTTCTCCTTCCAATAAATATTGAAATTATTGGAGAACACTGTCTCCAAGCCCATAACAATAGAAGCAGGTCTATAGACCCCATTTTTTTTAGTTTAGAACAGACCTCACAACCTCTGAGGATACCTGCCATAGATGCAGGTGAAACATTAGGAGAGAATGCTTCTGGAACATGGCCATACAGCCCAAAAAACTTACAACAACCCAGAAGCCGGTGTGTATGTGTGTGTTATTACAGTATATAGTGGGCAAAATTCCAACTTGTCTTTCCTAAATGTGATCTAAACTAGTGGCAGTAAGTAATATTCTGTTGAAAAATCGATCATGAATTATGTGAAACAGTGTTTCCATTTGCCTCTAAACAACCTACTGACAATCAGTGCTATTGAGAAACTGATCATCACTTACCGTCACTTGAAATTCCTTTGAAATATGGAGCAAGCAGCCAGGAAGTAGAGTGCGTATTTTAGGAGTCACGTAACCTGTTTCTCAGAAGCCTTTCTCTTTGCCTTGAGGCCAGATGACTGAAGATCAGCTGCAAACAATTCCTTTTGAAATGCAAGGTAAGCAAAGAAGCGATGACCTCCGATCTTAGCAGCTCATTTGGCAATGCAATAAAGCATGTTGATCGTACAAATGGAAATGACTTTTAGGAGCTTTACTGTTTCAGTCAACACTACTGTTATTGATCTGAATCTTATCTGGTGGATGAGGAAGAAATGTGAAAGTTGCCCTTTCATGGACAATTTGAAAAAGAAATATTTGAGATATAAAGCAATGATTGTCCTGGGGTGTGAGGGAGGGATGACTACAGCAATTTTTTGCATTATAAAGACAAGGACATTCATTGTATCCATAGCTAATAATGTTTGAGTTTGGGAAAGAACCTTTAATTTAGTCCAGTGCTTATAAAACCTGTGAGCTTTCAACATAGAGCTGACATTTTAGAAGTGGCCCTCCTTGGAGATTTTTTAGACAGTGGTACTTTAGGGTAGATGTCTGTATTGCAGTGGTTCTCAACCTTCTTAATGCTGCGACCCCTTAATACAGTTCCTCATATTGTGGTGACCCACAACCATAAAATTACTTTCGTTGCTACTTCATAACTGTCATTTTGCTACTGTCATGAAGAGTAATGTAAAACTCTGATATGCAAGACGTATTTTCATTCACTAGACCAAATTTGGCACAAATACCCAATATGCCCAATACTGGTGGGATTGGGGGAGGGTATTGATTTTGTCCTGTGGGAGTTGTAGTTGCTGGGATTTATAGTTCACCTACAATCAAAGAGCATTCTGAATTCCATCAACAATGGATTGAACCAAAATTTGGCACATAGAACTGCCATGAGCAGCAGAGAATACTGGAAGGGATTGATGGGCATTGACCTTGAGTTTTGGAGTCATAGTTCACTGTCCTACATCCAGAGAGCACTGTGCACTCAAACAATGATGGATTTGAACCAAACTTGGCACGAATATCTAAATAGCCTAAATATGGGGAGTTTGGGGAAAATTTGGGGACATTTAGGAGTTGTAGTTAATGGGATTTATAGTTCACCTACAATCAAAGAGCATTCTGAACCCTAACAATGATTGAATTGGGCTAAACTTCCCACACAGAACCTCCATGACTAACAGAATATACTGTGTTTTCTGATGGTCTTTGGCGACCCCTCTGACACCCCCTCGCGACCCCTCCAGGGGTCCCAACCCCCAGGTTGAGAAACGCTGCTGTATTGGAAGGGATGAACTAGGTAACTCTTATAGGACCTTCTAACTCTATCGGTCTCTGATTCTTTGTTGTAAGGGTGATATTTAACAGAATATATTAAAGATCAACCAAGTTGCACAGAATATGCTATTTGAATTTAAAAAAAAACACAAATCATTTCAAAATGAGGAAATATATACACATATGTACACATATTATTAATAGGGCTGTGTACGGATCTATTTTTCAAAACAGGCTCTGACTCTTTCGGCCAACTGTAATGGCACAAGCGTCACTGCCATTTATTTTCCTGTAAACAACAAACTATGTGGCTGCCAAAAATCGCTGCCTTGATTTCTTTTGGCAGCATGTGGAGTGCGGAGAGGGAGGCAGCCATGCATGCAGGGGTTTCCCTGTGAGGCTGTGAGCCCTGCAGCCTGCCTGAGCCAATCAGAAGACGAAAGCAGTTAATGTTCTCCATATTCTATCTCAGTGCCTTCACTGCTCTTAACATCTTGCTTTTGGACTCAGTTCGAATCTTTTCCTTTGGCAATTTCATTTATGGGCTGTGAAAGGGAATTTGGCAGGGGTCAGGCATGTAGCCAGAGGGGGGGGGGGCTTGAGGGGCTTCAGCCCCCCCCCCCCCCTGAAATTCTCATGGTGGTTCACGAAAAGGCCTTACTGGTGCATTTATTTAAACTGCTATGTTTATTCATATCATGATCTGATCACCATACTCAATATATCCCATATGCATGGGGGTATTGGGGTAACGATACAAAAGGTTTGCTAGGGTAGACCCTCTTTCACTCAGACTCAGACCCCCCCCCCCCCCAAATCAAAATCCTGGCTACGGGCCTGGCAGGGGTGTTTAAATATTGGGGTAGTTTACTGAATTGGGGGGATAACCTGACTCCCTTGAGTCCCCATGGGGAAAATTCAATTCCTTCCCAGGTCTGTTAAAGGATATTAGGGGAAAGGATCCCAGAAAAAGTAGTTTCTTAAGGTTGATACCTTAACCCAGATTTATTTATTTATTTATTTACTGCATGTGTATACCATCTTTCTTACCCGGAGGGAGGGGGAGACTCAAGAAGGATTACAACATATTAATGGCAAAAATTCAATGCCAAAATGCATGTAAAAATATAATAACTAAAGAGTAACATATAACTAAGGCTATGAATTAAAATCAATAAAACCATTAAACATAAGACATAAATAACATTTAAACATTAAGACAAAGCATTAAACCATTGTAATATAAATATTGAAATCACATGATCCAAAATTGTAAACCATAGCCATTCCAATTGTCATTGCACAAATTCTCTAATTATTCTTTTGAAGTGCATTACTTTAATGGACAAAGGCTGATCCCATAACCATATCTTTGTTTTCTTTCTGAAGACCAAGAGAGAGGGCGCTGATCTAATCTCACCGGGGAGAGAGTTCAAGAGCCAAGGAGCCACCACTGAGAAGGCTCTGTCTCTCATCCCCACCAACCACACATGCAACGGAGGCAGGACTGATAGCAGGGCCTCCCCAGAAGATCTTAACTCCTGTGATGGTTCATAGCAGGGGATATGTTTAGACAGGTAAGCTGGGCCAGATCCATTATAGGCTAAAGCCAGCACTTTGAATTCTGCTTGGTAACAGACTGGAGCTGACATAAGGGGGGGGGGGTGTTTACTCCCTGTATGCCACTCCATTGAGAAATCCAACTGAAGGAGATTAAAGGAAAGGATGCTAGAAGTGGTTTCCTAAACCTGATGCCTTAACCCAGGGCTATCTGGAGGAGATTAAAGGAAAAGATGCCAGAAACTGTTTTTTTAAGCCTGGTGCCTTAATCCAGGGCTATCTGAAAGAGATAAAGGAAAGAACACCAGAAATAGTGGTTTCTTAAGCCTGATGCCCTAAACCCATGTCTTATTGAAGGATATGAGGAGAAACGATGGCAGAAACAGAGGTTTCTTAAGACTGATGTCCTAAAAATGATGGAAAGGGGAGCCTCATAAGTTCCCAGTTGCTGCCAATAGGCCAGATCTTCCTGGATCTTCTGGCTGCTGAAGTGAAAAACAGATTTTTCCCTGGCTGAAATTGGGAGGGTCCAAAAATGGATTAACGGGGGGGGGGGGGGGGGGGCTCTAAAATCCAGACACTGAAAATGGCATGGAGTTTAACCGAATTACACACCTCTAATTATTATTTTTCCATATCTTCCATCTTGTGAATCCTGTTAACTAATCCATTTGTTCCTTAACAGGTCTCTCACACATTAGGCTATGGACCTCATCAGATGGGTCTTTGTAAAGCAGGAGACATTGGGAAAAATGGTGGGGCAGCAAAGGGAACCATCTTTCTGTGTTCCCTACCATTGGGGTCCATGGTATCCCTTCCCAGAACGTTTTCCCACTGTCACCTGCTTCTTCTTCAGCTCCTCTGTCTTTTTTCTATGAGAAGTTGGGAGTATACCCAACTTCACTGCTGCAATGCTGCCAGAATTAAGCCCCATTGAAAGTAGCCCTGCATCATGTGATGGACTCCAAGGGACTCCATGCCGGCAGTGGAGAGAAGCAGGAAGAAGATACTTCTCTCCCTGCATATGATGGAGCTGTCTGTCCTATGCTATAGTCAGTAAATGTAGGATTGTAAATCCAGTACAACTCATTCAGTTGATCCAGCAAGATGAAGGGAAGAATGGGAACAAAGTCTTTAGCCAGCAATCTAGATAAATAGATGAGGAGTGGAAATGCACACAGTAGTTAGTTGCAGTCAAGAATCAAGGTCACACAAATGTCACGGAGGATAGAATAGTTACAAACAAAAAAGATTTTTGGGAGATGTATAGGTGGTTGCCAGTCCTTTATCTGTTCACCCAACTTCAAATTTTGTGTTTTGCTTCTTTGTCTGTTTTTTAATGCAATGCAACTGTTTTGGTTCACTCCTGACATGATAAATAAATATCCAACTTCAAAGGAAAGGGGTGCATGCTTGCTATCTATTGAATCCTGCAGAGGAGAGGTATCTAAATTGTTTCAATTACCAGCTTTTGAATTGGGAAAGGCAACTGTTATCTGGAGCCACTGTTGACAATTTGACTTCTAGTTTTTCAGATTTCAGAATGAGCTATGACAGCTATAACTTCAACAGTCCCTAACTATTAACCTTATTGGCTGTGCCTCCTAGAAGCTGAAGTCCAACAGCTTTTATGTAGTGTGAACAGAATATTCCCCAGTAAATCTTTGATCTTGTAACAAGGATCCTGTCTCTAATTGTTGTAATAGTGGGAATTTGGTGAAAATATTAGTTTGCTGCATCCCAATCAACATGAGGCAGATCTCCCTTACTCAGATCTCCCTTACTCATAGTAGCTGCTGCCCAATAAAACAGGACTAAGGTTGGGGTGAGTCAGGTGAAGGATGTTGTCCCATCAGTATTATAGAGTAGAGGCTATCATCTGCCAATCATCTGAGTTGATTGGCAGATGATGAGCTCCTGCAGAATTCTGGGAAATGTAGTTCAAAGTGGAGTCTTTAGAATTCTCAGCTAGAGAGGTCCTTGGCTTCCCTAAACTACATTTTCCAAAATTCTGCAAGAGCAGATCAGACAATTGGCCTCCAGTCTAGATTGCTGGTGTGAAAATGTAGGAGTCACTACATAGTTAAATATTGAATTAAGTAGCTGATGTAGAAACTTGGCCTGTCTTCGGGAGAGATCTTGGTTTTTTAAGACTAGTGAATTGATAATGTATCATAAGGCAACATATTTTGTTGTTTGCTTCAAAAAACATAGGGAGTAGGAGAAGACCAAATTCTTCAGCACATGCTTTCAATAGGCATCTGTATACTTATCCATTAAAGCTGGTGGACATATTCTTGGGGTGCTGTGTGAAGGAAGAAACAGCAAGCAATGGGTAAATGATGAACCCATAGCTTATGCTGCAATACTTACTTACTTACTTACTTAGGCGATCCCTCGTTGGACGAGTAAGATAGTCTTCCATTATGGATTTCCCTGTGGGTCCGTAGGTGGCTGTGGAGCCCTATTCTTGCTCTGCATCTTCTTCCGCAGTGAGGGCATTGGTTTCCAGATGGAAGGCGGTCCCGGTTGGGGTTGGCTTGACGCGCCTTCCTCCTGGCACGTTTCTCTCTTTCGCCCTCCACTCGTGCCTCCTCGAATTCTGCAGCACTGCTGGTCACAGCTGTCCTCCAGCTGGAGCGCTCAAGGGCCAGGGCTTCCCAGTTCTCGGTGTCTATGCCAGAGTTTTTAAGGTTGGCTTTCAGCCCATCTTTAAATCTCTTTTCCTGTCCACCAACGTTCCGTTTTCCGTTCTTAAGTTCGGAGTAGAGCAACTGCTTTGGGAGACGGTGGTCAGGCATCCGGACAACGTGGCCGGCCCAGCGGAGTTGATGTTGGAGGACCATCGCTTCAATGCTGGTGGTCTTTGCTTCTTCCAGCACACTGACGTTTGTCCGCTTGTCTTCCCAGGAGATTTGCAGGATTTTCCGGAGGCAGCGCTGATGGAATCGTTCCAGGAGTTGCATATGACGTCTGTAGACTGTCCACGTCTCACAGGCATAGAGCAGGGTTGGGAGGACAATGGCTTTATAGACAAGCACCTTGGTCTCCCTACGGATGTCCCGGTCCTCAAACACTCTTTGCTTCATTCTGGAAAATGCTGCACTTGCAGAGCTCAGGCGGTGTTGTATTTCGGCGTCGATGTTGACTTTGGTGGAGAGGTGGCTGCCAAGGTAGCGGAAATGGTCCACATTTTCTAATGTGACACCATTAAGCTGTATTACTGGCATTGGAGAGGGATTGGCTGGCGACTGCTGGAACAGCACCTTGGTTTTCTCAATGTTCAGTGACAGGCCGAGCTTCTCGTATGCTTCTGCGAAGGTGTTTAGGGTGGCTTGTAGATCTTCTTCTGAATGCGCACAGACGACATTGTCATCAGCATACTGGAGTTCTATAACAGATGTTGTTGTGACCTTGGTTTTGGCTTTCAGTCTGCTGAGGTTGAATAGCTTGCCATCTGTCCGATAGATGATTTCCACTCCGGTGGGAAGCTTCCCATCAACAAGGTGAAGTATCATAGCGATGAAGATGGAGAATAGAGTTGGGGCGATAACACATCCCTGTTTGACACCGGATTCCACTTTAAATGGGTCACTTGGGGAGCCACTGCTGTCCAAGACTGTTGCCATCATGTCATCATGGAGGAGCCGCAGGATGTTCACAAATTTGTTAGGGCACCCGATTTTGTGGAGGATGGTCCAGAGAGCGCTGCGATTCACTGTGTCAAATGCCTTTGCAAGGTCGATGAATGCCATGTACAGGGGTTGGTTTTGTTCCCTGCATTTTTCTTGGAGTTGTCGTGCAGTGAAGATCATGTCCACGGTTCCTCTGGAGGGGCGGAAGCTGTTCTGGGATTCTGGGAGGGTGTCTTCTGAGAGGGGCAGAAGGCGGTTTGCAAGGATTCTTGCGAGGATTTTCCCAGCGGAGGTTAGAAGGGAGATACCTCGATAGTTTCCGCAGTCTGTTCTTTCCCCTTTTTTGAAGAGGGTGATGATGGTGGCGTCCTTGAAATCTGCTGGGATTTTCTCGGTCACCCACACTTTTTCTATGAGCTGGTGGAGTTGGTGTGTTAGCTCAGGTCCTCCCTCTTTAAAGATTTCAGCAGGGATCCCATCTGGTCCACTGGCTTTGTTATTCTTCTGTTGGCTGATGGCATTGCTGACTTCTTCCAAACTAGGCAGTGCTGCAAGCTCATCCCTGGTTTGTTGTTGTGGGATTTGTGAGAGGACCTCGTCGGCCACATTGGAGCTGCGGTTCAGGAGGCTTTGGTAGTGTTCTTTCCAACGTAGTGCAATTGAGTTTTGGTCCTTCAGGAGTTTGGTTCCGTCTGATGAGCGTAGAGGCTGTATGCCATGGTTTCTTGGTCCATAGATGACCTTTGTGGCTTTGAAGAATCCCTGAGCATTATGGGTATCTGCCAGGTGTTGGATTTCTTCGGCCTTCTTTGTCCACCAGATGTTCTTGAGTTCTCTTGTCCTTCTTTGGACCTCAGCTTTTGCACTGGCGTAGATCTTTTTCTTAGCAGCACAGTTGATGTCTCTCTGCCATGCTTGGAAGGCTTTCCTTTTCTTGTCAATTAGCTGTTGGATCTCGATGTCATTTTCATCAAACCAGTCTTGATGTTTCTTGGCTTGGTATCCAATAGTTTCTTCGCAGGCTTGGATGATGGAGGTCTTCAGTTTGTTCCAATGTTCCTCGACATTTTCGGGGTGTTCTGTGGGTAGATGGTCCTTGAGTGCTGTTTGGAGATGGGCTCGCCTGGAGGGCTCCTGAAGGGCTTGGGTGTTCATTTTGCGCCTTGTCTTCCTTCCTTGGAGTCTGCGCTTGGGGGCGATCTTGAGAGCCATCGAGGATCGAATTAGCCTGTGGTCAGTCCAGCAGTCGTCAGCACCTATCATGGCTCTTGTGAGGAGCACGTCACGGCGGTCTCTGGCGCGTGTGATTACATAGTCTAAGAGGTGCCAATGCTTTGACCGGGGGTGCTTCCATGATGTCTTGAACTTGTTTTTCTGGCGGAAGAGCGTGTTGGTGATGACAAGGTTGTGCTCCGCACATTTGGTGAGAAGCAGGATGCCATTTGAGTTGCTGTTTCCAACCCCGTCTTTTCCTATGGTGCCTGGCCACAGGTCGAAGTCTCGCCCGACTCTTGCATTGAAGTCCCCCAGGAGAATGATTTTGTCCTCCTTAGGTATCCCCGATAGGACAGTGTCCAGCTGACAGTAGAATTTCTCCTTGATGTCTTCATCAGCGTCTAGTGTTGGTGCATAGGCACTTATGATGGTTGCCCGTTGGTTTTTGGCAAGATCAACTCGGAGGGTGGAGAGACGTTCGTTGATACCAGTGGGTGCTTCGGACAGATGTTTCATCAGATCATTTCTTATAGCGAAGCCAACTCCGTGCATTCTTTGGTCTTCTTTGGGCAGTCCCTTCCAGAAGAAGGTGTAGCCTCCTTTTTCTTCTTTCAGCTGTCCCTCTCCTGCTCTCCGGGTCTCCTGAAGGGCTGCTATGTCGATGTTGAAGCGTCCCAGCTCCCTTGCGATGATGGCAGTTCTGCGTTCGGGGCGTTCACTGTCACTGTTGTCCATCAGAGTCCGTACGTTCCACGTACCGAAGTTCATTTTTCTTTTTTGGCCGCAGGGTGGTGACCCCACTGGACGCGGCAGTCCAGTCAGGGATGAGTGAGGCAGACTATGTTTGGGGCACCTTTTCTAGCCCCCTCCCCATGTGGGGTGAGCAGAGTGGGTCCTCAATAGGGCTGCTCAGTCGTGGATACAGCTGCCGAACTACTCAACTGCCTCGGACCTTGAGGTAGAACGACTGAGTCCGTACCCACCGCCCATGTGCCAGTCTGTGACTAGGGGCTTCCAGATTTCACAGTCCTGCCCCCGTCGCCACTCGCTGATCGCCATGGGACTTTGGTTGGTTGGTTTTTATTTTCTGTGGAAGACGCCTGTGCGTGGATTTTTTTAATGTGTGGAGGTCAGTGCACAACTGATCAACACACAGACTTCACAGAGTGAGGTTCCACTGGTGATGTAGTTTAACACAATGACCGTGGCTTCTCAGTCTGTTGCAGCCTTCTTCCGCCTTCGCAGCCGTTGTAACATGTGCCATGTTATCCTCCGCCTGCTCCGCCGTTGAGGTCTTTGGGTCTTCGGACTGTGCTTATGCTGCAATATGCAAGGATGAATCATGGCACCATATGTGCCTTGCTATTGTGTTTTACTTGTAATGTAATTATGTAAAGTGGATGTGGAGAAAATGAATACACTGAGAAGCCTCACTGAAGATGTAAATTTCATGTGATCTCATTTGTGAAAATCCTTAGCCTAACTAAAGCCGTTGGCTGAGCTAAGGGAAGGCCGGTGAGTTCTTCTAATAAATGGATTTGAAAATGTATAAATTTGTCCCACTAGGAGGAGATGCGTAAAAAAAGGGAGATTTCACAGTTTGGGTTATAAATATTGGATATTGAAAGTGCACAATTCATAAAAAGCTCTATGCATCATTTATGGGAGAGCAGCTATAGGAGAGAGGAAAGTGCTTATCTAAATAGTAGACACCCTCTTCAATTCATCAGTTGCCCCATTCTCCAGTTCAAAACTGCCAACTTTCCATTATGAACCTAAAAGCTGAGTCCATTCATAAAGAAATTCAAAGTCAGCTTTAAAATATTATCAGACAAACCAGATTTAAGGGTACTCATTCACAAATGCAGCTACTTTCTAAAGAAAGTTATAGGCTCCTGCTTATTTGCTTACGTGTGTTCAGGTACACACCATATAGTTTGGATCAACATCACACCATAAAATTAGTGGTATAAGGTTTATGCTAACTTTGGAAAAATCAATGCATGTTTTCTCCAGGCCAGTAGTCATTGCTTCCAAAATCAGAATACAGTGAGTCCTTGGTATCTTCTGGGGCTTGGTTTCATGACCCCTCATAAGTCTATGGATGATGAAGTCCTGTTACATGCAACAGAGTCGTAAAATGGTATCCTTTGTATAGAATGGCAGAAACAAAATTTGCTTTTAGGGATTTTTTTTAATGGGGTGTTGGAAGGATTTTCATGCTGTGGATGATTCAATCCATGGATGCAACATACATAGATATGAAGCCCTCAGAGCAATCCTACATATATTTTCAAGGAAATCAAAGACATTGTTGTGTTGGTCTGGAATATGAGTATGCAAAGAAATATTGTAGCACCTTATCAACTAATTTGGAGAATGAAGTCAGTACCAAAAGTTGTAGACTCAGAAGAGATCTGAAGAAGTTGGCTAAGTTTCTGAAAGATTACCTACTTCATTATCTCAGTTAATTTTGAATGTGGCTGGATTTCTGTCTGGAGTCCATTCTGCAATGGTTCTTGCTGGATTCCTTCTTTGTGATTCCTTATTTGTTTATCTTCAATTTCTTCTTCCATTTTGTTTGGCTCCCCCTGCTCATATTGCTTTTCCAATATCAATTGTCCTTCTTTGGGGGCCACTAGAGAATTCTTAAGGGTGGTGTTCAATGGATCCAACTTACTGTTGGCACTATTGATTAATCCATTCAGAATTTCCAGTTGCTTCATAAATTCTATACATTTAGCCAATATATTATTGTGTCATTTTCCTTTTTTCATTTTAGGATGTTTAAACCAAACCTTGGATTTGTTATGTAAACACTTTTGTCCACTAAATGCTGTATTTTGACAAGTTTTCTAATATAGGTCTTTTATGAACAAGCTCCTATATTTAGCAATGCTTCATGAAGATGTTTTGTAAATACATGGAATGTTTTGTCTGCTGTTCATTCAAGGTCACACTGAAAAATCTTCCCCCTTCCCTTTCTCTTTTCCCTTTAATCCAGCAAATTACAAATTACATTGAGACTGTATCTATTTCTTAACCAGAAGAACTGCACTTTATCTTCTGTTTTAAAAATTAGTTTGGATAAACCCCTCATACAAGAGATATTGGTTAACAGAAAGGTTGTGCTATGGGGGGGAAAGGGGGGGTGAATAACAATGAGATATATTAAATCTTGTAAATATAACACTAACTTAATAACAAACAGCTTTCCCATTCCTTTTTCTCCTCCTCTTTCTTCCTTTCTTTTTGTTTATTTGAACAGACTCTAAGCAGATTCTAAGCAGACTCACTTTCTAATAATTAGTTCCAACTCTCTTATTTATCTATCTATATCTGTTAGATATTCCTGTTTGAATGCAATAGGGTAAATCATTATCATCAAATACTTCCCAGTAGATAAAGGTTCATTATTTTGTTGTTTCATTTCCTCCTTCTTTAAATAGTTTTTGGTTCCAAGGGGGTCTTGAAGGGTTGGGAAAGTTGGTCGGGGGGGGGGGGGGGGAGTTGGGAAAACAGCTACAAGTGATGTTGTGCATGCACATCTCTCCTTCTTTCTTCTCCTCAATCGTGATTCATCTAGGGAGCTGCAATCCTCTGGGAGACTCCCATAAGATACTGGCTTCCCCCATTGACACCACCATGGCTAATTTTGAGCTCATTAGAGGCACTAATAATTGAGAATGGCTATGAACAGAGTCGTCGTTTAGTCTGCCACCTGAGTTTATTATTTAGTCAGCTGCCATTCCTAAACTTGAAGTCCACTGTTTTTGTCTCTTTGTGATGACAGCAAACTAAATGATTAATATACTTTTTTTTATCTATAACCTTGTGGACCATTACTTCAGTAAATCTGAACTTCCTAATCCATGTCATCTTCCATTATTCATGAAGTTTTAGGAAAATTGTGAAGATAAACCTTTTAATGTTCAAGTGTTTTGTTGTTAATTTTAAAAATGTCATGTGGTTCTCAATCATGCAAGAGGACAGACCCTTACAATGGAAGACAGTGGGAGGCCTCTGAACAGCTGCTGGGTCAGGACTTGATAGACCTGTGTCTGGATGGCTGTCTCCCACTCAATGGCCAGAGGGATGGTCGTTGAAGACAATGGAAGTTGCTGCCACCAGCTCCTGGGCCAGGACTTATGGCTGGCCAGCAACACGTAATTGCATATTTGTATATCCATTATTATGAAATATGCCTGAGGTGTGATGTCTGATCTCATCAGTGTGTCTGGAGAAATTGATTGAAATCCATGAAGGTCAGCATTTATTTTCAACATCAGTCAGTTTGAAAAGTGCTGCTGGATGCTTCCTTTCATTTTTTGCCTTTTTATTCTACTCATTGTTACTAAAAGAAGATCTCATCATGCTTAATGGGGCTTGCTCCGAGGCAACTATTCTCCAGCTCTGTTGACTAGGACACTAGGTAATGGATTCAAATTACAAAGAAAGAGATTCCACTTAAACATTGGGAAGGACTTCTTAACTGTAAGAGATTTCAGAGAGTGGATGGATTGACTTAAAGGGTGATGAATTCTTATTGGGGAGGGAGTTCCACAGATGAAGGGCCACCATTAAGAAGGCCCTGTCTCTTGTACCCATGAGTCGTGTTTGTGAGGGGGGGTGGGACTGAGAGCAGAGCCCCTCCCCAAACAATCTTAGCCTCTGAGGTGGATCATAGAGGGAGATACATTCAGACAGATAAGCTGGGCCAGAACCGTTTAGGGCCACCCTTTCCACTCAATTTCCATTTATAACCAAAGGCTGAATTTCTTATCTATTCCTTCTGTAATCTACTAAAAGCACCTTGGTCTTATTGATGTTAAGAACTAAATTATTGTCCCTGTACCACAAGAACAGTCAATCCACCTCATCCTGGTAGGCAGATTCATCCCCTTCAGAGATAAGCTCCACCACTGTTGTATCATCTGCAAATTTAATAATGATATTAAATAATATTACTATGGTAAATGGGGGTGCAATTGTATGTGTAAAGAGTATAAAGTAGAGGACTCAGCACACAGACCTGTGGTGTAACTGTGTTGAGGAGAAGAGCATAAGAGAGATAATTACTTAATCTAACCCTCTTGGAACATCCAGACAAAAAGTCCATAATCCAAAACAGATTGAGTATGGATGTCCAAGATCCCTAAATTTAGACACCAATCTATGTGGAAGGATTGTGTTAAGCACGAAACTAAAGTCTGCAAAAAGCATCCTCACATAGTTCCATTTTTTCCAGAAGAGTCAGAGAAGTGCGGAGAGTGATGGCTATAGTGTCCTCCTACATCTATTAGTTCTATATACAAACTGATGTTTATCAAAAGCATATGGAAGACCAGAAATAATATGCTTACAGATTGTCCCAAATGTTGCAGTTAATTCTATAACCCTGTAGCCATGTTTAATGTTGGTATTTTATCCAACATATTTGCTCCTCTGGCAACACACTTAACATGCTGATCAAATTTTGGGAGCACTGCTGGTTTCAAATGACGTTATACAAAAATCCCAGAGCTATGTAAGTGTTAGCATCAGGTGGAATGTATACTGCAGTAATGATGGCCAAACTAAACTCCATGAAAGTTATATTGGTCTACATCTGACAGTCATCTACTTCAGATCTAGGAATACTTTAGTAGTGCATTCTTATATGACAGGTAGTTGGACTAGGTGGGTCTTTTGTCAACCGTACGATTCCATGTTTCTATAGTTCCAGCAGGGATGGATAACCTTTGCTGCAGTGGAGTCAAATTCTCACCCCCAAGACCAGTAGCTAGTCTGGTAATCATGCCAAAAAGAATTCAACCCCTGAAATGAGTGGTTATTCAATTCAATTTTTTTGTATGTTAGGGTATTGATAAGAGTTGAAGAGAGTGGGATTCCCACCCACTCAGTCATGTATATCTGGTTTAGGTACATTTTGGGATGGAGCTCTGCAGATTTGAGGCCTCTGCATGGCCTTGGGTCAAATGTGGCCTGTAGACCATGCTTTGCTTACCTCTGGTCAATAGGTGTATGTCGAACAGATTTAACGTATGCTATCCAGGGATCCTTCCACACTACACAATTATAGCATTTTGCTCAATTTTAAATTCCATGGCAACATCTTGGTGTTCGTCATATGGTGAAGCCTTAAAGCTTTCTAGCCAAAGATTGTAAAATACCCCTAAAGTGACAAATCCCAGGGTTTCATAAGACGGAACCATGAGATTGAAAATGGTATCCTGGTGTCATGATTTTATGGTGTTGTCATTCCTTTCCATTTGGATTGTCTCAAAATCCTTTGGGCAGAAAAGCTGGTAGTAATACTTATATAACAGATTCAAAGCGATGCATGCTGTCTGTATCCCCCCTTTTCCCTATTTGAAGAGCATATTAGCCTGTGCAATAAGAAATGAGAAAAATGTGCACAAAGTCTTATATTGCTTCTTTCTCTTGGAAAGTGCAGTGGGGCTTTGTGGTGACTGAAGTTTGCTTCCCGGAATTCGACACCCTATAACCCATCTGTCAGAACCAAAATCCATGGATGCTCAAGTGTCATTATATAGCAAAATGGTGATCCTAACATAAAATGACAAATTAAAAAAAATGCTCTTTAGATTTTTTTTTGGGGGGGGGGAGGAGGGGGTTGAGATATTTTCAAACCATGTATAGTTCTTTCCATAAATGCAGAATCCATGAATATGGAGGTCCCACTGTACATACTGCAGCCTAACCATTGCAACTCTGAAATACATTGGCTTCTACAAACTGCTTCCTCTTTTACTCTGCAGGAAAAAAAGGAAAAAGTTGTCAACCATTAACCAGGAAATCCCTTCTTGAGATAATGGAACTGTAACTCTATGGTTCCAAAAGACATTTTGGCTCCACTCTATACTTAGAAAGTGAGAAGAAATAAATTCAATCAGTTTCCTTGAGACGATGTAAACAACAAGAAAAATTGAAAGCAAAGAACAATACCCAGAGGTTCAATGTTACCATATCACAATCTTATAAACAGCCAAGCACAAGTCTTTGTGTTATTTATTACCGTATGTTTGCCCTGCCCTTTTATCCACAAAGTCCCTCAAGGCAGCTACAATAAATCAGACATAAAGTAAAGGAAAAAAGGAAAAATAGATTTTAATATATATATAAAACTCTGAACTGTGTAACCTGCTCTGCAGTGTCTATTCCACAGTCTTTTTCAGGGACTGAAAGCTGTCATGGCACAAACTGAGTAAGCCCCTATCCAGAAATCTAAAACCTGAAAGGCTCCAAAGTCTAAAACTGTCCACATGGGTGGCTGAAATAGTCTCACCTTTGCTCTCTGGTTAGATGTACACAAACTTTGTTTCATAGACAAATTACAAATATTGTATAAAATTACCTTCAGGCTATACATATATGAAATATAAATGAATTTCATGTTTAAATTTTAGTCCCATCTCCAAGATATTTCATTTTATATATGCAAACATTCAATTTTTTTTATAAAATCCCAAATTGAAAAGATTTCTGGTCCTAATAATTTCAAATAAGGAATGTGCAACTTGTAGATTCAGGACGATTCTAGATTGCCATATAATCCAGATTATCAAAAAAGGGTGTTTTTGCTGACCTCAGCTAAGGTATCCACACAACCAGGAATGCGAAGGCAGTACTAGAAAATGATTCCCACATAGTCAAAGTAGTAACACTGGATGGGTCAGAAAAGGTATGCCTTCTCATGAGGCTAAGGCCCCCTCTACACTGCCATGCAATCCAGATTGTCAAAGCAGATAATCTGGATTTTATATGACAGTGTAGATGGGGCCTGGGATCAGATCCTCAGATATAGGGCAGTGTAGATCCAGCCATAGTCTAATTCACTCCACAGGGTTGTTGAGAAAAGAATAGCCACATTGCAAGATAGCTTGAGCTCGCTGGAGAACACATCACAGCTAAATATATAAAAATAAATGTGTCCCCTCTTCAACTGGTAAAATATTTTCTAAGCCACTACCTTTCATGGACTAATATCAAAGACTAATTTTCATGTGTAAAGGAAGAAAAGACTTACCTGAAAAATAGTGACTTTGCTGTTTTAAGTACAAGTTGTTTTCTGTGGTCTTGATTTACTGCAAGTAGCTAGGTAATATAGAGCTTTAAATATTTAGTGATATGAGCATATTGCACCCCATTGTTCTTTCCCCATCAGAGGTTCAGCATACTCCCTGATTTTGCATTAAAAGGTCAGTGGTGAAATCCTACATTAACCACATGGATAGTTTTCAATACAATTGAAGACTGTGGCCTCTTTTTTAAAAGTTATTTTCTTTTAGCATGCAGGGCTATTTAATGTGGCCATCAGAAAGTCTTATGCATTCATCTGCAAACGCCTGAAATTGATTTTCTACTTGAATTCCCAAGGTTGCTCAGTGGTCATAAATGACTGCGGAAATATAATTTCTGGTAGACTTCCAAGCATCCTATGAGAGAGGATGCTTTGATCTTTCCACACCTCTTGTCTTAGATCTTTCACAGAGGAATGCCATTAATTGACTTTTAGTTATCCAAAATGTTTAGCAGTCTGAACCTTCCATTCATTTCCTATCAAGGTCTCATTTACATGTTACCTGTAATATTAAGTTGACACTGAGGCTGAGATCTCACCATTCTGAAAAAAATATGCCTTTTATTATAAAGCTGGGATGGTTGCCATGTTAACAATGCCTGTTTGATATGTATTTAACATGTTGGATATGCATTTAACATGGTCACTAGTCCTTACCACCCATTATGTTATGTCATCATCTACCCATGTGTGCTGCAATGAAACAGACCAGGGGTGGGGGGGAGGTAGAAACTTTGCCACAGCACAGAAAGGCACCACCACACGTACAAGATGGAAGACAAAAGGCAAACAACAAGTCTTGGCCCAAGGTGAGTCCGTGAGGGAAATCACACACACCCTTGCTCATAAAAAGCCAGACAGTGGGAAACCACCACTGTATATTGCATTTTGCCTTTGATTTCTCCAATTACTTATTAAAGATTTATTTTGGTACCACCAATTTATTATTTCATTAGGCCACTTCTTTAACTGGAATGTTCATAAAACCACATAAAGACTTCAGTTAGAATGAAACATATCAGGCTTTTCTTGTTACAGAGGATGATACTTCTATCTTGAGTTTCTTTAAAACAAAGTTCCACACAAGGAATTCAAACAGAAATCTTTTAAAACCTTTTGAAATCTGCCTTCCTCCCTTCAGCACTCTAAGCACTATAGAGGCCTATTAACTATTATTCCTCAAAGAGGTTTCCTTCATATAACAAACAGTTCCTAATTCTCTTCCTCCCCAACAAATTCCTAACGGCTTCTTCTTCCATCCCAAACTCCCAATTGCTTAAAAATGGCTGCTTTTTTCTTCTCTTTGCCTTGGCTCCACCCATTTCCAGCTACTGGCCTTTTCTCTCCAATTTCATCAGCCAATCAGACTGCACTTCTGGCTTAGAAACTGCCTAGAGACTGTCTGATTGCTCCACCCCTCAGCTCTGCTTAGCTTTAGCAAGCTGGGCCTGGTTTTGCCTTTTACATCCACCCTTATAAACCAACCCTCCAGGGTAGGTCAATCCACTGCATTTAGGGATGTGGAAAACTCTGTTTCAGTTTCATTCCAATTCACTGAATTCTATCTCCATTTTTTCTATCCTTATTGTGTACTATCTTTAAAGACTTTAAAGATATATAGATATTATTATTGCAGATATTATTGCCCAGGGTTGCTATAAAGTAAAAATGGATGGACATCTTTTGGGAGTGTTTTGATTGTGGCTTTCCGGACAGCCTTTTCTAACTCACAGAGCGTGCATTCCCTGTTTTTGTCCTTTTTTATTGCTGGACTTCATTTCCCAGAATTCCTTCCCATAACTCAATATGGGTGAGCTGTGTAGAGATGTGTGTGTGTATATATACTTACACACATGCACACACACAGAATCCCTCCCTGTGAGTTCCCAGCAGCCCAGTGGAGGTGCCTTCATGCTGACCCTTGAGCCCCAAGTCTCAGTCATGGAAGAGAAAGGAAAGAAAAGGAAAGGAAGGGGAGGGGTGGATCTGGAGGGCAGTGTCCTCTCTCTCTCTCAATCCTTCCTTTCTTTCTTTCTTTCTTTCTTTCTTTCTTTCTTTCTCCCTTTCCTCTCCTGTCAGGCTTTGCCCAAGAAGCAATGCAATGGGAGATAGGAAGGAAGGAAGCCAAGCAGGCAGCACCTCCAGGAGGAAGACCAAGCGGCTCTAGGTGTGATCATGAGGAGGATGCTGCCTCTCTTTCTCTCTCGGCTGGCAAGAAGGAGGTGAAATGCTTTGGCCCAGAAGTGTTTGGGTGGGGAGAGGCAGGGGCTTGAGAAAAGGATCTATGAGTCACCTTTCTTTCCCTCCCTCTCTCAAGTGGTTCTCTCTCTCAACTGTTGGTTTCCCCCCCCCCCGCCTTGTGCAGGAGGGAGGCGGGGCAGGAGGGTGTCATTTGAACGCGTGCTCTATATATCCATTTAGGCTTGTGGGGGTTTAAGTTCTTCCCAGTTATTTTTTTGAATTTTTTTGAGTGAAGGACTGCTGTGGTAGGTGTCTTGTGTCCAAATTTGGGGTCTATTTGTCCAGTGGTTTTCGAATTCTGTTAATCCCACAAACGAACATTACATTTTTATTTATATAGATTTATTTTGTCACAAGCAAATTGAGGGTACAGTTATCATGTACTGAAGAACACAAACAAAGTTTAATACTTGGCATTATACTAAAATGTTTTGATCACAAGATGGCCTCTTGGAGTGCATCTGGGAAACTCTAAGAAGTTGTGCTTGTGGCAGGGTTCAGACTACATTGTAGTATATGGTCTGTGGTTTGCTCTTCTCCACATGCACATGTTATGGACTCCACTTTGTAGCCCCATTTATGAAGATTGACATTGCATCTCGTGGTGCCTGAGCGCAGGCTGTTCAGCACCTTCCAAGTTGCTCAGTCTTCCAAGTATTCCTTATAATTGTCATATGTTAGTTGCAACCTAACACTTTTGGAGAACCACATCATTTCTGCCTTTCACCTTACCCACCAGTCCTGTGCTAGTTCAACACAGAGTGTGGACATGTGTGCATGTACCTTCAAATAGCCTTTCAATGTATGATATCCCCTTCACAGTATTTTTGTAGGAAATAAATACTCAGAGGTTTTTCTACCAGTTTCTTCCTCTGAAATGCTGGCATTACCTACAGCAGCTGATATTCATAGGCAGTCTTCCATCTAAGGGCCCTTCTACACTGCCCTTTATCCCAGGATCTGATCCCAGGTTATCTGATTTAAACTGGAATATATGAGTCCCCATTGCCAGATAACCTAGGATAAATGGCTAGGTACTTAGAAAAATAATAAAGTGCTTTCGTGGCAATACATATTGGCAGGATCATATCAGCCAGAGTAACAATGCAATAGTCACAGAGACAGTGGCAATGACATCACTGAAGGTAATCCATAAACCAGGTCACAGCCTTATATAATGGGACCCAATGGGAAGATTACTTCCCTACATCTGAAGGACTGATCACAGGAGAGCTGCAGGCACCCTCTGCTCAAGTGCATGTCATTAGATATAATGAGCTGAATTCAAACTACAAAACTAAATCAATGGAAGAACTGTTTTTCTGACTTGGAACAGCTGTTTCATAGTTGTGAATCAAATCAGAAATGTTGTTTACAGAGGCAAAGTGGATTCTCACAGCACACAAATCTTGCATGACAAGTGATGCTGGCTGCCTAGCCTCATAGCTAATAGTTGAGTAGATGCCTGTAATATTTCTCTAGTTAGCTGGTTGAGCTCCTTCCTTGTGGTTGCTTTTTTGTAAGGATGTCTTTCAGGATAAGTGTGTACCCTAATCCATTTGTCTATTACCTTCCATAAAACCATGCCACTCACAACTCCTTATCAGTCATCAGATGACCAATATATTTGACCACTAACCTTCATCAGTCACCTTTAGGACTCTGACAACAAAAAAATCAAGAGGCATTTACATTCAAACCTCTTCTATACAACTGTATAAAATCAACATTATCTGGATTATATGGCAGTGTAGACTAAAACAATCCAGTTCAAATCAGATAATGTGGATTTTCTTCTTTGATAACCTTGATTATCTGGCAGTGTAGAAGAAGAAGCTGAATTTGCTCTATGTGTTTCCCTCACTATCCCACTGCCAAATCATTTTATCATCACAACAACTTCATGTCAGAACAAGACAAAGTAATTACAGATATATATATATATATATATATATATATATATATCCATCCAATAGGGTTAGATATTATATATGTGTGTGTGTGTAGGCAATGGAGTACTTTGAGATTTCTAGAGAGAACATTTTAATAAAATGTGTGAATAATCAAATCTGCAAATGTCAAAGACAGCATATATATCATGGGCCAGCTATACTTCTTTCCCCAAGCCATTGCTTCAGTTTTATGAATGAGTAGTGTTCAGAGCCTAGGCTTCCACATTTTGATACTCTTTCATAAGACTGGAATGATGATCCTTAGGCCTTGGTGCAAATGGTCTTCCTGATATAAACTCTCAGCATTAGACAGAAGCTAAGAGATGGCACCTTATCAAACTCTCATTCCTATAACCTCTCTTATATAGGACTCCAAACTAGAAACAATTAAAATATCCTTATTCTCAAGGCAACCCAAAAGCTGGCTAAGTATCTGCTATCCTCACAGCAGAGTTTGGAAAAGTTTCTTTTTTATACTGTAACTCTCAGAATCCTCTACTGAGTGCTATCACTAGTTGAAAAGGTAAATCTACTTACACTTGAAGCCACATTCAGTCTCTCATGGTGAACTCTGCAAATAGAACTAGGAATGGGCATGGTGGTAGATCCTTCCCAACTGCTAATGCTCTCTTAGCTGTCATTTTTAGTAATGAACTTGGTTATTACTTTTTATGGGCTACATAGTGTCAGCTATGAGCAACAGAACAAGAGCCTTTTGATTCTTTCCCAATAACTCATACAAAGGGCTTTTAGCTCAACTGAGCCAGTCTTACATACCTATGAGGAAAAGAAGACAAATTGTCTTTCAAAAAAGCTTGGTCAGCTACAGTCAGTCCACACTGCAAAATTATACCAATTTGCTTCAACATTAATGTCATGAATCAATGCTATGGAATTCTGGGATTTATATTTTTGTGAGATATTTATCCTTCTCATTCATAGAGCTCATTTTATTGGATGGTGCTAAGGCAGTGGAAGTGGCATCAAACTGCTATAAATCTGCAATTTGCATATCCCAGCCTTTCTCTTAGTTATGCATTAGATGTAAGAAATGATACATGTATTCTCTGATCAGAGTTTTAACTTCTAAGACCAAATAATTTCTTCCAAAGATAACTGATTTTGTAAACTAAGCAGGGCCAACCCTGGGCAGTACATGGGTATTCCTTGCCTGAGTAAACCCTCATGGTGCCTTTATGTTTGCCCTCTTGAAACTCATTTCCCTTTGGGGTCACTTGCCTTCCATGCTGGTGCCCATATGTAAATTCAAACTCTGTTTAATTTCAGAAATATGAGAACAAAGGAATAGTTGGAGAGAGTTCTCATGGGAATTGCTTTCCTCTTGTGCTTCCATTTGGCTCCATCTGTTTACGTCCCTCATCAGCTGTTTTGGGATTATAAAATGAGGATAAGTGCTTGAGCAGTCTACACCAGTGTATCACAAGGAACTCTCATGGTTTTTGTGGGGTTTTTTTAGTGCAGGGATATACAGTACTCTGTAGGAGTGCATTTTTTGTCTGATCGTGGATTTTAAGCTGACCTTTTTATCACACATTTGTCATACCATCATGTGATCCAGCATGCATTTTCAGTATATGTCATCTAGCCCCCTTTTATACCACTTTCTCTTTGAAATTAAGGCCTGCGTAGAAGGGGCCTGAAACAAAATGCAATTGTTCTACTTATCTCATCTTGATTAGGATGCTTTTCTACCTATTTGGGATCAAGTAGCATATTCCACAAAGGATCTTATGTGATTTTTAAGTCAAAACAATTCCTTTTGATACAGCATTTCTGAACAGCTGAGAAGCTGTAGTCCCTCCAAGGGCAACATTCTTCCAAGAGATTGTATTGATTTAATTTGCATTCCAATTGCTCAGGATTTCAGCAGTTTATACTCACTTGAATGATTTGCTATCAAGCAAAGAATGAACGCTGACATATTCAAGTCAGACTGCAGAACAGAATTTTAAGACATTTGGAACAATAAGAGAATCAAGCTAATACTAGAGTTTAAAGAGAGGAGAGCAGAGAATAAAGCAAATAATGGTCAGTCAGAAAATGGAAGAGAAGCAAATTACATGAAAATTAATATTACAGGAAACTGCAATCATGGCAGCCTTGCACAATGAGACTAATTGTGCTTTGCATACAAATTGCTCTGATCCTCTTTGTGAAAATAAATTAAAATGAATTTCATTTCTTGATAAATGAAATGTAACCTTGAAAGATTTATCACTTACACAGTATAAAAACAGTCTATAAAATTAGTAATGTCTAAATGATATAATGATTATTTAAACAGATCATTAGAAAAAGAAGATAATATATTTGAGGAATTTTCTAATTTTCTAAAATGCTGAATTTTCTCAATGGAAAATAACATGATTGAGAGAAGCCTATGCCTTTGAATTTCAATATTAAGGTGGCGGGGGAGGGGGGTATATAATTTACAAGCCCTTCTGACAAGAGATTACAGTGACATTTTACATCCGATTTTGATTTGAAAGTGGCTAAGCAAGCAACGTTGTGGTTGTTTAGTACTTGGATTGGAGACCAGGCCACTGAGGAATACCAAGGATCACCAGGTAGAGTTACTGAAGAATTGGACTGGTACTCTGGAGAGATACTTCCAGTTACAGTTGACAGTATTTAGGCTACATAAATCAATGGTCCGACTCAGTAAAAAGCTGCTTCTTAAGTGTCTATGAACTGTAAATGAGTTCCCCTTCTTAGCTTAGTTCAGCTAACCCACATGTCTCACCATCTGTCTTCGTACTCACCAACCTTCAATTTTCTTTCCCACAGCCCTATAGCCCAGAATACCAAGGCAGAAAATCCTACAATATCTACTTTGAACTGGGTTATCCGAATCCAAACTGAGTAATGTGGGATTTTCTGCCTTGATATTCTGGAATATAGAGCTGTGCAGAAGGGCCCTTAAGGATAGAAGTTTATTTTCCCACTAGGGACTCATCTACATGGCCTAAATAATCCATACATGCTGTGACTTGATTCTGGCAGTCTCCACGATAGTCTGCCACTTCTGGTGGTTATGTCAGGGCAGGGCTAGATTAAAATCTTTAGATGCTCTAAGTCAGGGGTCCTCAAACTAAGGCCCAGGGGTTGAATACAGCCCTCCAAGGTCATTTACCCAGCCCTCGCTCAGGGTCAACCTAAGTCTGAAATAACTTGAAAGCACACAACAACAACAATCCTATCTCACCAGCCAAAAGCAGGTCACACTTCCCATTGTAAGTTTATGTTTGTTAAAATTGTTCTTCATTTTAATTATTGTAGTGTTTAAAATGTTTTTACACTACAAATAAGATATGTACAGTGTGCATAGGAATTCATTCATGCTTTTTTCAAATTATAATCCGGCCCTCCAACAGTTTGAGGGACTGTGACCTGGCCCTCTGTTTTAAAAGTTTGAGGACCCCTGCTCTAAGTACTTAAAAGATTACTTAAAAACAGTAATAAATCATAATTTTAAGAAATGAAATAAACCTTACAGAAAGATAGAAAAAAATGGGTTTTTTTAAAAAAAAATACTTTTACCTTATTTATATCTGAAACGTTTTTGCCCTACTTTTGCTAATTGCAAAATCTTTTATTGTGGGAACCCATTTTTTTTTTTTTTTAGAATCTGGTCCAGATGAAACATTTACAGTTTTATATGATATTGTACATGATAAATCCACAATGGAAAATTTCTGTGGTGTCTCTCCTTTCCCTCGATGCCCTAAGCACATACTTGATGGTTAATCCAGCCCTATTTTAGGGTAAACCCAGGTTAACTGGACATTATGAAAAGTTGGATCTGCTCCAGAATTTGCCTGCAACTCAGGAACAACCTTGCAGCTTCAGGGCCCTTCCGCACAGCCATATAATCTAGAATATCAATGCAGATAATCCACAATATCTACTTTGATCTGGGTTAACTGAGTCCATGCTGCCATATAATCCAGTTCAATGTGAACCATCTTCTTCTCCAAGTAAAGTGCTGAAAAGAAAGATTAAGGCCCCTTCCAAACAGCTGAATAAAACCCCAGGATATATAGCAGTGTGGACTCAGATATCCCAGTTAAAATCAGAAAATGAGGGATTTTCTGCCTCGATATTCTGGGTTTTATAGCTGTGTGGAAGGGCCCTTAGGCTGGATTTACACTCCACTATATCCCAGGATCTGATCTCAGATTATCTGCTTTCAACTGGATTATATGGGGCCCCTTCTACACTCACATATAAAACTAGATTATCTGCTTTGAGCTGGATTATATGGCAGTGTAGACTCATATATTCCAGTTCTAGGCAGATAATGTGGATTATCTGATTTGATAATCTGGATTATATGGCAGTCTGAAAGGACCCTGAGTCTCCACTGCTAGATAATCTGGAATAAGAGGATAATCTGGGATCAGATCCTGGGATGTAGGCCTTAGACCCCTTCTACACTGCCATACAATCCAGATAATCAAAGAAAATAATCCACATTATCTGCTTTGAATTGGATTATATGAGTCTACACTGTCATATAATCCAGTTCAAAACAGATAATCTGGATTTTATATGGCAGTATAGAAGGGGTCTTTATTCATTATGGGAGAACCTAAAAGAATCATCAACTTCCCTTACTCCCTATCATGGCACTACTTCTGGCCATTTTGAATATTTGGATGTGGAAATGGAAATGACAGCCAGAGGTGGTTGGACCATGAGGTAGCATTGTTGTTTTCCCCTTACCACAGAATGGACCTCAATTTACTCATGGATCATATAAAAATCCAAAATGTTGGCCCAAAATCTGTCCTCAAATTATGCATGATGTCAACTTTGCATGAGGATATACAATAAGCACTAACCAGATTTGAGATTTGTGCACAAACATAATTGATCTCCTTTCCAAATTAACTTTTCCTAGTATACTTTGTTGTATTATGCCCACAGTTGCTTCAAAATGCCATTTTGATTTCATATCTATGCAGAGACCATGGATGGCATCCTTTGACTTCCTGACACTGGAGGAAGATAACCACAGGAAACTACCCCAAAAAGGAAAGGATTCTGGGTGGTGCAGTCATAAAGAATTACCTTTCTGAGTTCTGCTTCGAAGCAGTTCCTCATCTCATTAAACTTTCCCCATATAGCTGTACTCAGAAGCAATGCAGCATCACTAATGCACAACAACCCATTCTGCTTTTGAATTCTTTTCTGTAAATATAGGGGAAATAGAAAAACCCTGACAGTATACTGTAATATATCAACGGATGTTTTTAAATGAGGAAATTATTTTAAAACCTACTTTTCGAGCATACATCTTCTAGGCATAGCTTACATGTGGGCATTATTACATTTAACCATGTTATCATTTGATATTTAATAACACGAAAGCAAAGCAAGCAAAACAATTATTGCCACATGACAAATGGTTTTAATATACCCTATGTAAGCATTTTGGTTTACTTTGAGTTTAGGGCTTTATGTTTTGGCATTTTAATATTGTCTCTCTTCTACTCCTCACCCTCGTTCTCCCTCTGTTATCCTCTTTCTTTCTATGTGTTATATGCCCCTTCTTTTGCTCTGTTATTTGGGATACTTTGTTCCCATACAGACTGATTGAAGTCATAGGGCCCTTCCACACAGCCCTGTATCCCAGAATATCAAAGCAGAAAATCCCACATTATCTGAGTGTGGACTCAAATAACCCAGTTCCAAGCAGATAATGTGGGATTTTCTGCCTTTATATTCTGGGATACAGTGTTTCCTCACCACTTCGTGGTTCGCTTACCGCACACTCGTTGTTTCGCTGTTTTCCCTGAGCAGCCCCTTAGATATTCCTGTGTGGTTCCTGAGGTGAGCCCAATGCCCCCACATCATCATCCTCCTCCTCCTCCTCCTCCTCCTCCTCCTCCTCCTCGCTTCCTCTTCCTCGCATTCTCTTCCTCCCTCCTTGCCTTCCTTAAGCTGCCATGGTGTCAGAGGGGGCTTCTTCTTCCCAGCAGCCGCCTCAGCAGCGGGAGAAGTTCCAGTGGGGTGACCAGCTAATGGGAGGTGGACCCTGCTCTCCCTCTATTGGCTGGGCTGGCCACCCTCAGGAGCTCCGGGCAGCCTTCAAAAGGGCTATAGAAGGCCATGCCAGGCAGCGTGCTTTCCCTGTGTCCAGCACTGGTTTCTCCGGCAGTGGCTGGAAGCAGGTTTGTTTGGGCCTTCAGCCCAATTTTTGGATGTATACATTTTTGGCTGTATAAATATTACAAGTAATATAGAATCCCTACTTTGCAGATTTTCACTTATTGTGGGTGGTCCTGGAATGGAAAACCCACGATAAGTGAGGGAACACTGTATAGGGCTGTGTGGAAGGGCCCTTAAAGAAATGGTATAGAAAGTATCTGATCATAATAGTAGCTAACAGAAAATACTCTGAGATATATAAAACCTGTGTTTTATATATATAAAACTGGAAAGAACAGGAATAAAATCTATGGTGTTCTGATCTTTTGAATCCATCTGGATATACCCTCAGGGCCCTTCCACTTAGCCCTATATCCCAGAATATCAAGGCAGAAAATCCCACAATATCTGCTTTGAACTAGGTTATATGAGTCCACACTCAGATTATGTGGGATCTCCTGCCTTGATATTCTGGGATATAGGGCTGTGTGGAAGGGCCCTCAGTTTGAGCTGCGAGTTAACCTATACATGTTTATGCTCTTAAATCAGTAATGCAGAAAACAGCTTTTTTTCTAGGAAACTTTTGGAATAATCTCCTTTATGTGAAACTACAAAGCCATATAAGTTATATTTAAGACAGATATAACATGGATAGCACTGTGGCTTCCTCCACAATCAATTTTAGCCCACCATCCATTGTCCTAGGCAAGAGGTTAATCAGAGTGACTTTGGAAAATGTATTTTATTAAAATCAAGCAATGAGGAATAAATCATCTCAAGATTTATTCACAAAAGCTTTCCTGCTGAACTGCAGTCAAAGATGAAGGAGGAACTAAACTACAGCAGGCAACATTAGAAACCATTTTATGGGGAATACGAGCTTGCTATTACATATAACAGCTCATATGATGATGGGGTTTTCAGCTGATGAGATACAAACATCTCCTTCCATTGCCTTATGATGGTGGTAAAAACAGTCTAGCAGTGACCTTGTGAGGTTTTATTATTATTTCTTGTTTGGTGTTGCTTTAATGGTGCTTAAAATGAGCAAAACAACTGCTCCAAGGGGGGCAATGGAGAGTTATCCCATTGTACATGTGAGGTAAAGTATGAATGCAATTTGTCTTTTGGAGTAGGACTCACCAGATGGCACTATTGCCCACAGTCTTCCAAGCTATGCCCAAGAAGAAGAGGTCACTGGAACCATGTTGGAGGAATCATAGCAGAAAGTTTCTGGAAAGGAGATAATAAAACAACTGGAGGAACCATGAAGGAGCAACTTTATTATCCCAAATGGAATAGTGTTTTCATCCCTATTAAGGTTTATTAGTTATTTAATAACCCGTGCAGGTCAAAAAACAGGATTAAGTTTCCAGACTATGAATTGAGTTTGTCCCTAAATTATTGCTCTTCTTCAGAAACACAAATGTTGAGCCATGCTAGTTTTTTAGTTTTAAAAGGTATGTATTGGTAGTCTTCTCTCTTTCTTTCTTTTACTAACCAATTTTTATCTCCAATGGGTAACATGGCATCTAGTTAAAATGTTTTTAACTGCATGTCTGTTTGTCCATTGCCTCTGCCTGACTCACTAAGAAGCAGACAGAAAAGTGGATTTTCCCCTCTTCAATAAATAATATTGGAATTTGGCCAAGCACAACTTGTTTCTCAGAGATAAGAAAATCTGCATCAGCCAAAATTGGATACCATTGAAGTTCTGTCCTTTGTTGTATCTTTTCTCTGCTTTTCCCCTGTTAAAATGCTTTTAAAATGGTGCAAAAGCATAGTTGGATGGGACTCAAAGATCATCCATTAAAACCCCTGCTGTTGCAGAAATTTGTGATGCCATTACATCCCTGACAGGCAAATGTTCAGTCCTACTTTAGAATGTCTTACAAAGGAGAAGCTAACTCCTGACACAAGCTCTTCTGTTGTTCTGCTGTTCACCTACTACTGCTGGGAGGTTTTTTAATCCTTAGTAGAAATCTCCTTTCTTTTAATTTAGACCTGTTGGTTCAGAACCTGTGCTGTGAAACAACAGAGAACAATTTTCTGCCATTATGCAGTAGGGTCTCTGATCTTTTGCATAATTTCCGCTGGAAGAACAGAGAGGATATTATTGCTATACATCTCCACTTTTTCAGGCCACTCCTCACATACCTAAATCTTCTCTAGATATTTGGGGTACATATTGGAACTGCATTGGCAGTAATACTGAGGGCTGCAGAATGGTGAGGGAATTTCCCCCACCTGACTAGCCAAAGGCTCCTAACCAAAACTCAGTTGAGAGGAAATACTGGATTTAATCTATGATTTGACACCACCCATATGATAAGACTTCAGATAAAGTAACCATGATATGAGTATCAGAAAAAGGTACCCTTGTCCTGATTGAGGAATGTGCCCTTCTGTTTTGGTACATTATATTTGTAGCTACTGTTCTGCCACTATACTCAAAATAATCTGCTTTTTTATTAATTTCACACTAACCCTACAAGGCAGATTAATCTATAAATAAGTGGGCCTTTCAACTTGGATCTTACAAATCCTAGCACTCATCAAGATCCCTATGAAAGTCATATTTGGGTGGTTTCTATAACTGGTTCATTGCAATTACTTTGGGCTTAAGTTCAAACTTGAAAGGAGCTAGCCAAAGTTCTGAACCAAATTCACAAAGAAGGTTCTGCTCCTCATAGTATATTTATACTGTAGAATGAATATATGTTAAATGGTATGGAATCCTGGGATTTGTAGTTTCATGAGGAACCAGACTTTTTGGTAGAGAAGACTAAAGGCCTTGTAAAGTTACAACACCTATGATTTCACACCATTGACCCATGGGCATTAAAGTGATGTCAAACTGCATTCATTCTATGGTGTAGATGCTTCCTAAAATGCACCTCTTAAATGGCAGCTGTCAGTACAAAATAATTTTGAATAGTAATTATATCATTAAAGATAAATTCCTGGGATAAGGACAGATATATGAGTCTGTACAAGGAGTCATTACTTGCAAGTGTGTGCATGGTGCCCAATGCTGAGAAATTCATCAAGGTCATGGGAGTTATCTTTCTGTTATGTCTCATCATCTATTTGAGATGTCATTTTAGATATATTTTGATTTCACTAAAGAAATGTTGAACTGAAGCAACAAACTTTTAATCTTTGGAACTTCATTTCTTTTTTTCAACATCTTTAAAAAGCCAGATCAGATGGTCTTCTGTTTGAAGAAAGCAATAACAGCAGAACTGTGGAGATTTGCAGGCAATTATTTCCAAACTTCAATAAGAAACCCAGTAAAATATACCGAGATGTACCAACTGTATTGTACTAAAAAAAGAATCCTTAGCAGATGCTTAATTCCAAGCAACTAAACATTGTTAAAATGTTCTGGCATTGTGCTATGAATGTTATTCTACATTTAAAAAGTAGTTGGACTTGTAGAAAATAATAAATTTATCTTACTAGCTCCCAGAAACTTGGAGAAGTTTAGGGGTTTTGGATTATAAGTTCCTAACTAACACTAACAAACAAAGACTGTTTGTCCTCATAGGTCAATATATGGAAATTAAGATATTCTTCTCCAGATACCCCGAACATCTGAAGTATGGAGAAAAAATTAAAAAACAAGCAGCTTTATCTATAAATGACAATCTCAGCTACTGAAAAACTGTTGAGAAACTACTTTTTCAAAGAAATTCTCTAAAATGCTTCCCCACCTCATTTTCCCCACCCTCAAATAGTCCTAATAATTATTAAGATCCCTTTGCTCAGAATTCTCAGAAAGTATAGCTTGTGTTAAGCAATGAAAGGACAACTTTCTGGTATGGTAAGACATATTGCATTGCCACTGGAAACCTTCTAAAAGTTCCAATTTGAGAAGAGCAATCCTAATAAATCTTCACGTGGTTTTAAAATGTGCCAGTTTCTCCCGTATCTTGCTTTCTGCATTTATCATCAGCTTGCTTCAATAGCAACAAATGACATACAAAGTTCAAAAGTTGTTTGTACGCCAATATCTTCTCTATATAGACTCAGACAACAGCACATCGTGGCATTCTTTCCTAGCTTGTATGTTTTTCCTCCTTAATACCTTTGACCATCTTAATGACACTCTGATGTTGCTTGGTTGGATGTAATGGAATGGGCCTACCTTGAAAGGCTAGTGTGTAGGAAAATTTCTAGTCCCTGGGATAAAAGGCCCGATCCAAGCTAAAGAGGAGGGAACAGCCCGCTCCTTATATGGTAGTGATGCCTGGTTGGTGGGGGAGGTAGAGAGTGTAGCCTAGCTACAGAAAGTAGAGGGTGCCAGAGAGAGCGTAATCTAGGGTAACTGGGAGAAGTCCAAGGAGGAGAAAGGAAGTGTTTGGAGGTCATAGGGAAAAACCTCTGTGTGTGTGGGGGGGGGGGGGGGAGAGAGAGATTAAAAATAGCCTCTGGGGAGAAATGCTACATTTTTAGAGATCCTCTAAGGGCAGAGTGCATATATGTTAGAAGCCTCTGGAAGGGAGGACTGGGGTTTTTGAAAAGCCCAGTTAGTTCACCTGTGAGTGAACATAGTTCTGTTGAAGACAAGTTAAGAAACCATTTTCCTTTAAGGGAACAGTTTGATAATCTTCTGAAACCACTAAGCGTCTGAACCTCTCCTAATATCTGATAAGCCTTCTTGTTCTATGTATTGTCGAAGGCTTTCATGGCCAGAATCACTGGTTTGTTGTAGGTTTTTTCAGGCTATATGGTCATGACACCACCCATATGATAAGACTCCAGTCTGGCACTGCAGACTACTTCAACCAGAGAAGTCAGCCATAGCAGAGCACCCGATGAACCAACCTGGACACAGCATATTATTTGAGAAATGTTGGACCACTCCAACAACCACCATGTCAGACTACACAGAGAAGCCACTGAAATCCACAAGCATGTGGACAATTTCAACAGAAAGGAGGAAACCATGAAAATGAACAAAATCTGGCTACCAGTATTAAAACACTCTAAAATTAGAACAGCACAACAACAGAGAGGAAACAAACAAGGGCATCTAATACCTCTCAACAAAGGATTGTTCCAGGCACTGCCAGGCAATCAAATGCTAATCAAGGTGATCAGTTGAGACATTCACACCTGGCTCCAGCAGACAAGAGTCCTTTGTCCCACCCTGGTCATTCCACAGATATATAAACCCTTTTTCCTAGTTCCAACAGACCTCACTACCTCTGAGGATGCTTGCCATAGATGCAGGCGAAACATCAGGAGAAAATGCCTTTAGAACATGGCCATATGGCCCGAAAAAACCTACAACAACCCACTTCTTGTTCTAGTTCAAATAAACTTCACAAATCTGTTTAAACTTCATCACAATATTCAGTGTGTCTTTCTGTACATCAGTATAAGAAGGGGGTCTGTCTGGATAACAGCCATCACTCTTTAAATCAGAGTTTCCCTCCATTTTTGAGTAGCTCTGTGAACTGACTTCAGTGGTCGGTAGGCCAGTAGGACAGGGAAGAGTGAATTGTGTGGTCATACACCAATACATTTAGATTGGTGGCAGCAAAGTTATATCATCATGAAATTGGCAGTTGGTGTGTGAGTTTGATCATTGGATTGTACATGTCCTAGTTTTCATTTGTGAAATACTGGAGGGTATGCCACTTGATGCTATTAGGCCCATTAAACCCTGTCAAAATTAACACCTTTTGGGGGGCTGGACAGCATGAAAGCATGATTCCACACACAGAACCCTGAAGACTGGCAGAGTACCTCCAGCATTTAAGAAGGGGTGGAACAGAGGCAAGGGGTACTCTTGTTTTATATGCACTGGTGCTAACTTTCACATGAAACATTGGAGTTCTTATGTACAAGCACACACACACATTTTTCCCCAAAAATTCCTTTTCAAAATTTTCATGGAAAAGTCCAAAATTGCAAAAAGAAAAAGAAAAACTGTGCAGAAATCTCCTTGTTGTTCTTTAAGTCATTTGTGATTTATGCTGACCCTATGACAAATCTGTCATGGAGTATGTTTGCAAGTTTTGTTCAATGAGTTTTTTTCCTTTACCTTCCTATGACACTGAGAGAGCATGACTTGCCCAAAGTCATCCAATGGGTTTCCATTCTGGTCTCCAGAATCATAGCCCAGTGCTCAAACCATTGCACTACACCAACTCTCATGGTATTACCCAAATGCAAAAAAAATTATATACATCGTGTAGTCTTTAATGTAAATATTTTTATTCTTATGGTATATAATCACATTAATATTCTGTCAAATGAAATGTTTTTGAACCCGTAGTAATCTTATCCCAGTATTTAAACTGAAAGACCATAGGTAGTGAATCCAAGCAGATAAGTCTAAAAGAACAAACCATAGACGCTTTGTTAAAACAGAATGTAAGATAAAAGCTGATTTATCCTGACATGGAAACATGGAGGAGAGAACCCCAATTTACTTTGTTGAACAGTAAGCAAAATATTTGTAACAAACAAGACTTATTGCTTAATCTTTGGTAAATCCTTTTATACTGTAGGAGATCCATCTCTGGATAAATAAAAGCAAGCCAGTGATTTCAAACTGAGTATAAACGAAAAGCTGCAATATTTGTTATTAACTGCAGGGAGAAGATTTGCTTTGCTACATCCAGTGATGGACTCCCTTGCATTTATTACAGAATTTAATCAACTGATGCAGTCATTCTGGCTTTCCAGTCCAACACCATTACTATCCATTGGTGTCATGTCTCCATTTTCCCAGACAGGATCCTATTTCTTGTCCTCGTCTGCACAATTTCTTAGATGAATGGTTCGTGGCCACCTTGAAAGAGAGTGTCCATTTATCAGCACTGGTTTACTTTAACCCGATCCAAGTGTTACTAAAAACAGGCCATTTAGTTTGAATGATCATCTAGATGAAAGGAATAACTATAGATGAATGCTATCCCTAGATTCCTATTCTACTGCCTCCTGGTAGAGATCGTGGGCAGATCTACAATGACTAGCTTTCCTAGGGCTGATCTGGAGTAGCTTATACCGTGTCAGCCTGGGTCAGACAGGCAGTATATCAATTATTTTTTATCTATCCATAATATTTTTTCCAAATAAAAAAATTGAAATCTATGAAGAAGTGCTGCTCTGAAATGTGAAGGTTTTTGAGAAATACGCTTCTCAACAGCTAAGAAAGAAATACTTGCTTCTGTATACATAGCTTGACTTATCTGGGCTCGCTGAGAAATCTGTGAATGATTTCACTATACAGGGCTCAGCAAAAGTAGGGTAACATTGGGCAAATTATTGGCAAGCTCTTGGAGCCTGATCTCACTGCTGTTTTCTTCAAAGGGTGGGGTGAATTATCCAAAGGGCAGAGAAGTATGAGTTGCCTTTGCTGTGACATTTCCATGAGATGTTCAAAATGAAGTAAATGTTTCCAGCTATATTAATTGAGCACAATGCAGATCTCTTCTACATTGACATAAAATCCAGATTATCAAAGCAGGGTTTTTTTTTGTTTTCATGTCAGGGGTGACTTGAGAAATTGCAATTATCTACTTTGAACTGGATTATATAAACTACACTACCATATAATCCAGTTCAAAACAGATAATGTGAATTTTATATGGTAATGTAGAAAGGGCCCCAGTGGTATCCAATGTAAAAGAAAGAAAAGAAGAAAAGAATGAATGAAGTAAAGGAAGATAGATAGATAAATAGATAGATGATAGATAGACAGATAGAAGATAACTAGTCAGACAATTACTAATGTAGAAGGGACCTAGAACCTCTTCGTCAGTCAATGGATCTCCCATTGAGTTTGGGAGATTCAGGTACAATTCTGGACTGAGCCATATACTTACTTTACTTACTTAGGCGATCCTCGTAGCCCAAGGATGATGGCCCACCAAGTGTAGTGTCTTGGCAGTGGGTCTATAGGTGGCTGTGGAGACCTATTCTTGATCTGCATGTTCTTCCGCGGTGATAACATCAGTTTACAGGTGGAAGGCAGTCCCAGTTAGGATTGGCTTGACACACCTTCCTCTTGGCACATTTCTCCCTTTCACCCTCCATTTGTGCTTCTTTGAAGTCTGCAGCACTGCTGGTCACAGCTGACCTCCAGCTAGAGCGCTAAAGGGTCAGGGCTTTCCAGTTCTCAGTGTCTATGCCTCAGTTTTTAAGGTTGGCTTTAAGCCCATCTTTAAATCTCTTTTTCTGTCCACCAACATTCCATTTTCTGTTCTCGAGTTGGGACTACATGAACTTCTTTGGTTTCACTTGAGCCATATAACTTATTGGGTGACAGTGGGTAAGTCACCTACCTCACAATGCATAAAATGGGAAAGAAGAAGTCCCTGTCTACATCACCATATGCAATCCAAATTATCTACTTTGAACTGGATTATATGGCAATGTAGAAGGGGCCAAAGAGTCATGTGAACCACTTTGAGCTCAGTGAGGAAAAGATACAATATAAATGTAACAAATAAAATCATCATCATGAGTTCTGGAAAAAGGAAACAAACATGATTCCAGTAGCAATAGAAACTGGGAATAATTCCAAATAGACTGACAAAATGTCTGAATGATATCATTATAGACAGGAAGACAATAGCATTGTTCAGTGTAGTGCTGCTGCTTGGAACAGGTTATATCTAACAGTGGCCAAGATCCTGAAGGTAGCAGGCAGAATGTGACACTATGCTGCTTACTAATCCCCCCTCCTCTTAACTCTTTCTTTTTTATTTTAAAATTAGACATTTGACAAGGTCTAAAAAGTACAGTGAGCTTAATTTCAGCTTCTAAAGAATTTAGAAAACAGATGATAAAGTATCAACTAATATCCTAGACACATAGATCTGCCCCTAAGTTAGTTTCTTTAGAAATGTCCAGGTTTCACTGTGGACAAAAAGGGGATAGAAGAGCATAAGAACCTACTTCCTTTCCTTTCTCTTCTCAGCCTCTCCTCTCCTTTTGGAAAATCTAACTTTTTTTGCTGCAAGGGAACTGATCTAAGGCCCCTTCTATCCAATTCGTCTTCCATAATTCTGTTTCCTATATTCATCGTGTACATTGCATTGTTTAACCGAACGCCTGTTCAAACAGCCAGGTTTTTTAGTTTTCTTCGAAACACCATTAATCTAGGAGCTGATCTAATGTCCATGGGAAGGGCATTCCACAGCCGAGGGGCCACCACAGAAAAGGCCCTGTCCCTCGTCCCCGCCAGCCGTGCCTGTGATGCAGGCGGGATCGAGAGCAGGGCCTCCCCAGAAGATCTCAGAGTCCTGGTGGGTTCATAAGCAGAGATACGTTCGGATAGGTAGCCTGGGCCAGAACCGTTTAGGGCTTTAAAGGCCAACGCCAGCACTTTGAATTGAGCCCGGTAGCAAATCGGCAGCCAGTGGAGCTGGTGCAGCAAAGGAGTTGTATGCTCCCTGCGCTCTGCTCCTGTTAGTATCATGGCTGCCTCACGTTGGACTAGTTGGAGCTTCTGAGCCGTCTTCAAAGGCAACCCCACGTAGAGAGCGTTGCAGTAGTCTAAACGGGATGTAACCAGAGCGTGGACTACCGTGGCCAAGTCAGACTTCCCAAGGTACGGGCGCAGCTGGCGCACGAGCTTTAACTGTGCAAATGCTCCCCTGGTCACCACCGAAACCTGGGGTTCCAGGCTCAGCGATGAGTCCAGGATCACACCCTGTTTTGATAATTTGTATTATCTGGCAGTATGGATCCAGCTTAAATTGAGATCACAACAAAGGAGCAATGGATGAAAGCTCCTCTGCTACTCACACTGATCCAATTACTGGTCAGAATCCAATTGGTGATTTACATATAAGTAAAGTTCCCTGTGCTGGAAGAGGAAGCATGTAATAGCTTTGTGGACACCAAGGTTCTAACATCTACTCCACCATGGATATCCACTGAACAAGTCACATTCTCTTAGTGTTAGGGCAGGCCAGCACAACTTGTGGCCCTCCAGCTGTTTTGGCTTCCAACTCCCAGAACCCCTGGCTAGTTTGTTCAGTGGCCACGAATTCTAGGAGTGGAGGCCAAAACAGCTGGAGGGCCACAAGTTGTGCATGCCTGCATTAGGACATGCAAATCTCTTCAGAAGAAAATATATGAGTCACCATATGTTTGTATCAATGTGAAGACCTGTAACAACAAAAATTCCCCTACAGAAGCAACTGAACATTTTTATTTGATACACAATAACTGTATTCAGTTCAAGATAGCAGAAGTAGAGCTGTCCATCTGGAACAACTGTATGTAGTTGCATGTAGATATGTGCATATCTTGCACATAGTTATACATTGAAAACTCATACATATTGCACATGGTGGTACATACATTACGCATTGTGCTTGTGCATTTGGTTGGACATTCAGTTCTGAAATATTTCAATTTACTAATGAACGAACAATGTACTATTGTTGCATAAATCTATGAGTGTAAAATCTCCTCAATTAAGGGATCTTACCCTTTATAGAAAGTTCCTGAGTTACAAACATCTGACTTACAAATGACTCATAGTTAAGAATGGGGGTTAGACAAAGAGAAGTGAGAAAAATTTATCTCTGGGAAGTAAAATTTACTCTTGGAAGAGTTATCATGGAAAAAAAACATGTCTCAACTGAAGCTTGCTCACTAACTCTTGTTTCTGCAACAAGCCATTTTTTTTTCAAAATCCAATTATGACAGGGACAGAAAGTGAGGTGAAATCTTCTGAACATGGGCAAAGGCACCAAAACAAACACCACAGGAGTGATAACCCTTCCCTATACTATCTAAAGCTAAACAATATATTTTTGGCTGGAGTTATACTTAAAAATGTACTGTTCTTACTTCCATACAAATTCAACTTAAGAACAAACCTACAGAACCCATCATGTTCATAATTTGGGGGACTGCCTATATTGTAAAATAAAATAGCAACTTCACTTAGGGTCAGTGCTTAGGGTAGTGCTTAGGATCAGTTGTACAAAGACAATACAACTGAGTGGCAGCTGGTGGCTTGCTAAAGCTCAGTAAAGAGATTCAGTAGCGATGGGAGATTAGCTCTTAAAATTCTTCCAATTTAACATGTTCCCTATGTCACATGCCTTACAAATTCTAATTTGTTCCAGGCCTGCTTAGGAAATAGTGTGGGAGAGACAGGTCCAGCCCAGGGATGTATGTATGCTATTCTATTCCCTTACTGCATGATGCTGGCATTGACACGTCACCTCAATGGCTTACAGCCTCTCCTAATCACTCCTGGAAAAACAGACCATATGCAGTCAGGTCCACCCATCACTGAGATATTGATGATGTAATGCTGAGAGACATAAGATGAGAGATCATTCTTTTACAGCCTCATCATTTGGTTTTGCTAATGCTGCTTGTATCCAGTAAAATCTTTTCATCGCACTGTAAGTTAAAAGAATCAACATCTTACTTATGGCAAGAATAACCATGGCAAAGAATTGGAAACATAAAGGCTCACAAAGAACGCATGGTGGGGTACAATTTTATTTGGTACAATAAAAAATTAAGAGAATTAATATCTTGTAAACTTTGACCCAGGAACCTCAGCATATACATTTCTTTATCTTATGTCCTAGATCAGTGTTTCTCAGACTCTGCTCCTCCAGAGGTTTTGGTCTTCAGCCCCCACAATTCCTAACAACTGGTAAATTGGCTGGGATTTCTGGGAGCTGAAGTCCAAAACACCTGGAAGAACAGAGTTTCAGAAACACTGCCTTAGACTACAAATATTTTCAACCTTTAACCAGTTAATCTGGCCAAGGTCCTTCTGGTTTATAATACCAAATATTATCACTTCACCTCATAGATGTTAGAAATCAATAGTGAGTCAGTGGATCATATAAATCAATGGTGAGTCATCAGACCCTATAAAAATACTTTCTTCTAATTTGTTTCTCTATCTGAGTTCTGAAAAACTCAGAATGTCTTACTTTGCTTTGTGTATGTTTGATCTTTTCTTTCTAGGCCCATTTGCCTGCTGTAGTCACCATTTATATGAAAAGGTAATAACAACCTAATAAGAAACTGCACTCTGTGCAGATGCTCAAAATAGTAGAGAGAATGAGATGAGATATTCTTCCTTGAAGGATACAAGTAGCTCTTTCTTCATATCCTCTTATATTTGCCAATAACTTTAGGAAAAGTTATGGGGCAGGGAGAAAAGCATTTGATAAGCCAAACACTGTCAGTCACCTACTAGGTGGCTATTCCTGCTTTGTTCACTTAAATCCTAGGAGCCCCCAGTGGTGCAGTGGGTTAAACCTCTGTGCTGATAGGACTGAAGACCAACAGGTCACAGGTTCGAATCCAGAAAGAGCGAATCGGCTCCAGCTCCTCATGTGGGGACAAAAGAGAATCCTCCCACAAGGATGATAAAACATCAAAAACATCCGGGGGTCCCCTGGGCAACGTCCTTGCAGACGGCCAATTCTCTCACACCAGAAGCGACTTGCAGTTTCTCAAGTTGCTCCTGACATGATTAAGTAAGCACTTAAATCCTAAGAGCATCCATATGAAGGAAGCCTTTCCCAAATGGTTTCATTTGAAGAGCCTCTTACAACATGATTGTGAGGAGAAATGTCTAGAAATTTAAGGATCAATGTAGAAATTTTATACCTACTAATGTTTGCTATGGATACAACATTTTGAAAGGTTTATACCTCATAGATTTGGAAGAGACTGTCAGAAACATATAGTACAGCCCTCTGTCATAACACAGCTAACACATTTGTGAAGTATGGCCATCCAATCTCTTTAAAAAACTTAGAAAGAGAATCTATTACCCTCCAAAGCATTCAATTCCCATTTTAAACAGCTTTTATATCAAATAAGTTCTTCCTAATATAGTTTAAACTAGGACCGGAGATAGAGAGGTCAGTGCCCGGTGAGCTTCCACAAATCCAGGTCAATAAGGACAGAGAACAAGCTCTCCAAGTTGAAGGGAAAGCCACAGAGGTTTATTATGATTCAGCAAAAAAGGATGCAAATTTCCTTGCCCAAGGGATTATGCAAATAGACAGCATGGACAGATAGCTGCCTTCAAGATACATTTTGATATATTCATTTGATACAGTTTATACTTTTAGGAATTGACACAGTATAAAATAGATACAAGATACACATAAAATCCCAAGTTTATACATTTGTTGAAGGGTTAGATTTGGTAGGATTTGTAGGGTGCAGCTGCTGCTAGGTCAATTCCAGAGCCTCTAGTGCAGTGGTTCTCAACCGTTGGGTCCACAGGTGCTTTGACCTACAACTCCCAGAAATCTCAGCCAGTTTACCAGCTGTAAGTATTTGTGGGAGTTGAAGGCCAAAACAACTGGGGACCACAGGCCGAGAACCACTACTTTAGCGCTTCAACCTTTTGCAACTCTGGAGCCATGGAAAAGCCTTTAATAATACAGAAAAAATATTGTATCTTCCACAGAGTTTCTTGATATTCGATAAATCTTGGTGGGGAGTGGTGCCATGGCTTAACAATAAAAAGGTATTGACAGAATAATTTTCTTTGTAATTCAAATCCATTTGTTCATGTTCTAGTTTCTAGAGCAGAAGGAAACAAGCTTGTTTCATTTTCTATGTGACATTCCTCCAGATAATTTAAGATAACTATTGTGTTACTTCTCAGTCTTCTCTTCTCCAAGCTACATAGTTTCTAAGTGTCACTTACAGACCTTTGATCATGTTTTCACCCTTTCTCTGGACACATAACAAATTGTCAATATCCTTCTTGAACTTTGGTGCCCAGAAATGAATGCAGTATTCTATATATTGTTTGTTATTTTACTTGCCCCCCCCCACCTTGATGCAGTAAAAAAAATGCACTGCGTGGGGGAGGGGTGTTGGCCATGGCATAATTCATGATTGGCCACTGTAGGACATGTGATGGTGATGTTTAATCTAATCAATTGGGGTTGTTGATATGATTTTATTGAAGATTCTACATCTTGAATCACTCTTTTAAAATGGAGACAACAAATCAGAGTAGATTTACATGTCTATTTTCTATTGCCTGTTGATGGCATCAAACCTTTGGGGAGATGGGATGGAATATAAAAACTATTGTCATTATTATTATTATTATTATTATTATTACCCCCCCCCCCCCTCTCTCTCTTCCTCTCTCTCTTTGTTTGAGATATTGTCATTTACTGTAAAACATTACAAAAATGATTTTAAAACATGCATGTCAGGGACATTTTAAATCTGAGGAAAAGCCCTCTAGGGATTCCTGTGTTGAATTATTATCGGATTATAGCTGATTCTGTCAAAACACTGCAAGTTTGCACATCCACTCTGTTAAGATTATGCCCTTTTGGGGAGTGAAACAACTCAATACTGGGAGACTTAACATTTCTCTAGTGATACTGAAAACTGAAACATTTTTTCACATTTAACTTAATATATGAGGTGATAGGTAGTTGATTGCAAATGCCAAGAATTTTCTCAGGATTTAGTGGATACTTTTTCCAGCAACCAACCACATCAGTCATTATTACGTAATTAATTACAGTAATAATGAAACAAATAATGAAACAAATGCAATGGCAGTGTGTATATGTATACACACACATGCATATATATAGAAGTGTGGGTTTTTGTTTTTTGATTTTTTTTGGGGGGGGGTTGCACTGCAAATAATATATATGCAGAGTGCATAGGAATTCATTCATGGTTTTTTTTTTTCAAATTATAATCCGGCCCTCCAACAGTTTGCGGGACTGTGACCTGGCCCTCTGTTCAAAAAGTTTGGGGACCCCTTCTCTAGACCTTGTATTTTGTACAGAGGGTGAGGACGATGAAGATCTGTGAATGGAGCAGCACATCTGTTGTTCTGTTGTCATGGAAAAATCATGATCTTGTCAGCTTTAGACTGGCTGGGACTCAAAACATCTGCAGGGTTGGGGGACCCATTAAGATGGTCCGCCCCAGGAGGCTTATGGATACAGATTGATTCCTGATGGCTCTTGGGGAATTTCCCATTACCCTGGCAGTGTGCCCATTCCCGGAGAAGTCAGATCTGGCCACAGTGGTACATGCCTTGGTTACATCCTGGTTGGACTACTGTAATGCGCTCTAAATGGGGCTGTCTTTGAAAAGTGCTTGGAAACTTCAGTTGGTCCAAATAGCATCAGCCAGACTGTCAACTGGGTCTGGCTGCAGGGAGCATACAACTTCCTTGTTGTGACAGCTCCACTGACTGCCAACACATTTCTGCGCACCATTCAAAGTGCTGGTTTTGACCTACAAAGCCCTATATGGCTCCAGTCCAGGTTATTTGAAGGACTGTATCTCTTTCTATGAACCTGGGAGACCTCTATGATCTACTGGGGAGGGCCACCTGGGTTCAAGCAGACTTGATGGGAATATGGGACAGGGCCATTTCGGTGACTGCTCCCAGACTGTGAAATTCCCTTCTAAGAGTGACCAGGATGGTCCCATCCCTGCTGGCCTCCCACAGGCAGGTGAAGACTTTTTCTGCCAGTAGGCATTTGGGGAAAGATTAGAGGCAGACTTTAGGGAGGTGTTGGTGGGATTTGAGGGGGAGGGAGCTAGGAATTTTAAAGGCCATTTTAAGTGTATTTATTGTATTTTAATGTGTTTTAACCAAACTGTTACTATTTAATTGTTTTTAACTTTTGTATTGTGCTTTTTAAACTTGACTAAGTGTGGGATTGTTAGCCATCTTGAGTCCTCACAGAGAAAAAGGCAGATAAATAAAGTTAATAATAATAATAATAATAATAATAATAATAATAAATATATCCAGAAACTGGTCTAATGTTTGAGGCACAAAATGGCCAGTTGGCCAGTGTTATTGTTATCCTCACCATATTTCTGTATAACCTGGATATTTGCCTGTTCATAATGAATTTAATGGTTTTATTCCTGTAATTTGGTAAAAGAAAATGCATACTTCATCTTGAACTTTCACACATTTAATTGGCCTACAGGGTATTTTTTGAGAAATAAACTATGCATAAATACTGCACATATTTTAAAATGTGAATTGATAAAAAGTTGTATAACTAAAAAAGTATCCCCACAGCAATGCATCTTAGTCAACAAGAAAGACACATTTTGCAAATTAGGGAAATTGTACAAAGCAGTAAACGTATATTATTTGCAGAAATATCTTGGGGGGGGGGGGGGAATGAATATTGGCCACCAGCCCAAGACTATTTGTTGTCTAAGCAAAAGGTAAAACAGTGACCCACCCAGACACAGACATCATTGCATGCACAAAACCAGACAGATTAATAGTTGAATTTTGATTTAAAACTGGCATGAGTTCATTAATTCACAGTGATGTCACATTGCACAGAATTAGCTACTTGAGCAGCCATTTCAACCTAACTTCCTGTATTGCCATCCCTGTCTCAAAGTTAGTTGAGTAGTTAAAACATTTACTGTATTTCTGAATATTCTGGTCAAAGCCCTGTTAGCCGATACAGTGATACCAATGGAGGAGAGGTAGCAGGCAGCAGAGCTATAGCATTGTGGAAATGTTGATGACATGCATTCAATAAAAACTATAAAACTGCCCTAATAGCTCCTGTTCAGGAGCGGGTAAGATAGCTTTTGCTCCCATCTCTTCCCATGGCAACCTGGTAAAAAGTGCCTTGCAGAATCACAGGATTGGAAGTGAATACAAGGAGCCATCTAGTCCAACCTCTACTGTTCAAGGATCCACAATTAAAGCTCTCACAAGATGGCTATTCAACCGTGATTTTAAGTCCTCTAAAGGCTTCCCTTCACAACAGTCTATACTCAGAACCATTTTCCTTGCAACTTGTATCTCTTGCTTTGGGTACTACCTCAGGACCAACAGAGAATAAGCTCCATTTTCTGTGTCATAAACCATCAGATATTTAAGGGTAGCTATCACATCACTTCACATTCTTCTGTTCTCTACACTAAACACACACAATTCCCACAACAATTTCTCAAAGGAGTTTGTTTTTAGACATTTTATTACTATTTTGGTTACCCCTCTCTGGGTATGGTCCAACTTAACTATGACCTTTCCAGTTACAAAAGTCACCAACAGGACTCCAACCCCTGATTCCAATAAATTCATTACTTTACAATAATCCATTACATTTTCAGCTCCTTCTCAGATCATAAACTATTATCATCTATAAAATCCCAACATCATAACTTTTCAAAAAGCACTAATTATGCTCATTAAGTGACTGGCTTGGTCTTGAAGGAGCTAGGGGTGGTGATGGCTGACCGGGAGCTCTGGCATGGGCTGGTCCATGAGATTACAAAGAGTCAGAAGCAACTGAATGAACAAACAACAGCAATGTTCTTTAATGTTATATATAAAATATTCTTTGTCCATTCCTTCTTTGAAGGGGTTTCTCTTATGTTTCTAGCTCTTACCACAAGTTTTCTTGGTACAAAAGAAGGTCTTTAGGCACAAGATAACTGTAGTCCTTCCTACCACCCAGCAAATTACTTAACAAACAGATCTAACGATTCATTCCCAATTCCTCCCCTATAATCTATTCAATGACAAACATTTATTTCCAAAATGTTTTCATCTGCATTTCAACTATAAAGAAAGAACATCTTTCATGTCTGATTACATAAATATAATTTACCATACTTAAAGCTAGTCAAAATGGTGAGGATAAATTGGGTATGTTCTAAGACTTGTAATTTCAAAATAACAGAGGACTAACCAATTCTCTCTTTTGCACATGTTTCCAGCAGTTGAATATTTGCAATATTTGGAGCACTGCTCTCAGGATGAGTTTTTTTTGAGCTGTAATTTTTAAAAAGGCAACTTTTCTAATGCCTGAGACAGATAGACTGATGGCTTGTTTTGCTCAATGTATTGACCACACAAAAAAATTCAAGATGTTCATAAACATATTATTGGCAATTTTACTCCAATTAAATTACAATCCTAGTAGAGCAGTATTACTACTTTTGTTTGTTTGTTTGTTTGCTATTTCCACAGTGATATTGTTATTGGGATCAGTCATTAAAACTTTCAACAAAGACTACTGTAAATTACAAAGTGAAAAAGAAAAATGAGGGTTGGGGCTTTGGGCGCATCAATTATAAGGCTACAAAAGTGGTCCCAGGGAAGTCTTTCAGTCTCCAGGCTACACTATGCCCACCCTCATGTAAGACTTTTTGCCATATGTTTTCCAAGCTCAAGAGAGGATTTATGGCCCACACACCAAGTACAGGAATGTAAAGAATAATTGTACTTTTTATTATCTTTACCAAGAAATGGCATCTCAGCAGTTGCTGCTGTGTGCCTTCAAATAATTTCTGATTTATGGCAACCTAAGGCTAATTTAGCACCTATCATCTTGGCAGGATTTGTTCAGAGTGGGTTTGTCTTTGTCTTCCTCTGAGACTGAGAGAGTATAACCTGCTGAGAGAAAGTGAGAGAGTATAACAATGTCACCCAGTGGGTTTCATGGCTGAGCAGGGAGTCAAACACTGGGCTCCCAGAGTCTTAGTCCCATCAAGCAGGGATAATGCAACAATATACGGGTAGAAAAATTATCCCATCCTAGAATTGTAAGTAATAGGGAAAGGAAGCTTGGAAAGGTAGGTGATAAATGCTACTACTGATTCTGCTCATCCAAAACCCTAACACTTTGGTCCTGTGAATCCTGACTCCAGTACAATACTAAATATTTATTCATATATTCTTACAGTTTCCAAGGTTTGAAGATGCCAAGGTGAATCAGGCTAATATTCTGGAGACTGGAGCTGAAGCAAAACTCGAAATTCTGGCAAGGTAGAACTTCCTTGATTCCCATCACAGGATATATGTTCATAGGTGCTTGATTGTCATTTATTAGGCTTGACTGAATGCATTCTGCCAAGATTCAGACAGATGGCCCAGGTATTCTCTTGAGGGCTATTTCCATCAAGATGATCAGGTGTTATTTATATTTACAGAAGTGCTTTGATGAAAATCAAATGCCCCAGTATATCAATTATCAACCTGCTCCAATATGCTGTTGTTGAGCAGGTGATAACTATGAAATAGTTGAACACAGAGATGACAGAGAGATTGTAAGCAAAGCATTCATGCATGGTGGTGCATTTTCAATGTGATACTTTGAAACTTTTGAAACATTTCAGTGATATCTTTGAAGCCTTTTAGTGATGTCTGTTAGTGTGCAGTGTGGCTTTCTTGATATGTTATGGATTAGGACAGGGGTCCTCAAACTAAGGCCAGAGGGCCGGATATGGCTCTCCAAGGTCATTTACCCGGCCCTCGCTCAGGGTCAACCTAAGTCTGAAACTACTTGAAAGCACACAACAACAACAACAACAACAACAACAATCCTATCTTATCAGTCAAAAGCAGACCCACACTTCCCATTGAAATACTTTGTTAAATAAAATATTTGTTAAAGTTGTTATTCATTTTAATTGTTCAACTTCAATTCAACTTCTGCTTCCATATTCCACCATCTGCTTATATATTCCTGATTGTTTTCATTTTTCCTTATAATTGTTTTTGGAATATGCTAATGTTATGTGTTGATTCTGGCACTCCCAGTTTCTGATATTTTTACACATTCCTGTAGTTTTTCTACTTGAAATAATCCAGATGTACTCTGTTCTTACTTCTTAACATGAGAAATAGGTGTTCAGAAAAAACAGAAAGTAGTGAATAGCAACCAAGAGTGTGAATCCAACAACAATACTCTGGATAGTGCATGGGATGGTAAGACACCACTGGAACATTTTTTTTATTGCTCAGGAAAAATGGAAATTCTATATTCAATTAGTCTTTTCCAGAATGCATGCCAACATTGGAAGGGGGGTAGGATAACTACTGCTTTCTTCAGACTTTTCCAGAACAGTGTAGTTCTCCATAAAGCTCCCTTAAATATACCTCTTAATTAAAAGCAGTAAGATTGAACACCTTTTATCTTCATGGGCATCATCATTGTCATCTCATTTTTTATACTGTACTTTTTCTCAGTTTGAGACTCACTGGTACTATTTGCAGTTAATATAAGAATGATGATCTTTTTGAAGTATCGGGTTCTTTACTAATGTTAGAATTTGTTTGTTTACTTGTTAATTTGTTTGTTTAATATATTTACTCCATCTCCTAGAGACTGATAATATATTACTAATTCAAAAACATGCAAACACTCCAGAAATAATAAAAGGGTTAGACACTAAGACTTAGACCTATAGTTTTATGTTGTAAGAAAATTACAAATAGAATATTAGAAAGAAAATCTGGAAGGTATCAGATGTACCAACTGCTTTGGAAGATGGTGGATTCTCTTAAAAGTCTTCAAATATTGATTACAGTAGTGCATTTTTACTGTATCAGCAGGGAATTGGCATAATGATCTTCAAGGTCTGCTTCAACTCTACAATTCCACAATTCTGACCCCAGTACCGATCCACAATTGAGTACTATGGATCAGCTTCTGTGCCCCAGCAGTTGCAAGATGGTGTCAACTGGTTGGTTCCATGCTGCTGCTATAGTGGGAGGAAGCCTACATGTTGAATACTGTTTTAATATTTATATATTTGTATATTTAAAACTGTATTGTAATGTTTTTGATTGTGAGCCTCTTTGAGTCTACGTATACGGAGAAAAAGCAGGATAAAATAAACATAATAATAATAATAATAATAATAATAATAATTCACCCCAATTTATTTATTTATTTATTTATTTATTTATTTACTTTGCTTATGTACTGCTGTTCTCAGCCCGGAGGCGACTCACAGCGGTTCACAACAATAAGAGACAGCAGAAATTCAATGTACAGTATAAAAAGTTAACAGCCAAATCCATTACACCGTTAATAACAATAAACAATTAACGATTACTACAGTAGCCATTCACTATCATCTCATCGTCAAAACATGATCCAAATTCATCATCCATTGATCCATTCCAGTGTTCATTAACCGATCATTGCACTAATTATTCGAACGCCTGCTCAAACAGCCAGGTCTTCACTTTTTTGCGGAATACCATTAGAGATGGTGCTAGTCTAATGTCGGTAGGAAGGGCGTTCCACAGCCGAGGGGCCACTACCGAGAAGGCCCTATCTCTCATCCCTGCCAGACGTGCTTGAGAAGCAGGCGGGATCGAGAGCAGGGCCTCCCCGGAAGATCTCAAAGCCCTGGTGGGTTCATAGGCAGAGATGCGGTTGGATAGGTAGCTTGGGCCGGAACCGTTTAGGGCTTTAAAGGCCAATGCCAGCACTTTGAATTGAGTCCGGTAGCAAATCGGTAGCCAGTGGAGTTGGCGCAACAGGGGGGTTGTTTGCTCCCTGCACTCTGCTCCTGTTAAAATCATGGCTGCCAAGCGTTGGACTAGTTGGAGCTTCCGAGCCGTCTTCAAAGGCAACCCCACGTAGAGAGCGTTGCAGTAGTCTTAACGGGATGTAACCAGAGCGTGGACTACCATGGCCAAGTCAGACTTCCCAAGGTACGGGCGCAGCCAATGTCACCAAATCCACTTCAGTGCCACTGGGATACTCTCCTTGCCTCCTCCTCCTCCTCCTTCCCCAAGATGTACTGATGCTTTTGAAATCATTGGCCAATGTGACTAGCAAGGATCAGGAGCACTTTGGTGATCTTTGACTGCTGCTACTATAGTGACAACATGATGATAAGTGCCATCCCATGTCACCAAGCACATGGAAAGTGGGGGTGACCATGAAAATGGTGAAGTCTGGTCCCAGATCCGAACTGGTCCAACTGTTTGGCCAATGCAAGGCAAATTTGCATTAAACAGCCTTTGTGGGGTTAGGGATGAATCAGATCCGAATGTCATGTGAATAGCACAGAATCTATTCACCACCACTCCAGAGTTAATTGACCCATGTAAATGGACCTAAAGTCATATCTCATCAGTGATGTAAAATGAGCAGATAACCTAAGAGAAACCAGATAGCTATGCACATCCCAAATGCCAAGGCTGACTTTCCCTTAGAAAGCAGTTTCAGAGTCCAAGCCTAGTGACCATTAATTACAGAAAATTGTGTAGTTGGATGATAGGCCTTCAAAGCTAGATTCAGTATGTCTGGATCTAACAACAACAACAAGTATATGTGTTACTGATTTCTCCATGAGGTGGGACACAACAGCTTATGTACACAGGCAAAACAAATGATCACAACATGCATATATTTTAAAACTGAACAAAGGTTAAAACACCAATACTAATAAAATGTAAATTCAAAGATTATAGTTTAAAATTGACTGTGAAAATGTTTTAAAAAACATGAAGAGGAGAATCCCTAAATTAATAAGAATTTTTGCAGTTCGAGATATATTTTGGTTAAAATCTACACACAGATATTTTGCAGAAAGAGGAGCATTTTCTCTGCATAACATAATATTTATGCACATAAATATTTTTGGATGCAGGAAGTGCTTTTCCTGCACAGAAGATCCTGTGTACAAATACACATGTGCATTCTGTGCTGAATAAGTCCACTTTTGCACAAAAAATATGTTTTTAGAACAAAAAGCTCATGTGCAAATTTTGTGCATGATAGCCCAAACCATCAATAATGGTTGAAAATGGCACAGTTTTTGAAAAGTTTCTTTTGACATTAAATATTGCTAAAGTTATTCACTGGATGGATAGTATCCTTGAAGTGAATAGCTTACTCTGATGGAACTGGGGGAGGTGACGGCCGACAGGACACTCTGGCGTGGGCTGGTCCATGAGGTCATGAAGAGTCGGAAGCAACTGAACGAATGAAGAACAACATTCACTGTTTCATTTAATAATGACATTAGGAAAGAATTACATCTATGGGGAAATACTAATCTAAAATGCATGCCTCTGCTACTGTGTGACAAAATTCTGTGGAGCAGCTCTGAGGGGACAATGCACTTAACATGTATTGGTCAAAATCCAGTTGTTAATCCCAAATATAGTAGACCACTGAATCAGTGGAACTTTAGTAAGTGTTGACTACCACGTTCTCATTGCTTTTAATAACTCTATTCTATCTTGGGTTATATTGACTGGAGCAGTGGATGGTGCTCAGAATTCATTGGAGACCTTTTCAATCTTTGGAAGGAGCATTTCTTGTGTCTGCTTGCAATTTGTTGTCATGCAGCTGCACATCTTCCTCAGTGATGCTATGAACCATGTAGTACTCACTACCTACTGGGAATCCAGTGTTGTCATTTTTCAACTTAACTTCCCTATTTTCAGGCACTGTCAAGGGCCTACCAATGTAGAGTACCTTGTCACTTGTGTGCTCTGAAGTTTGAAATTATGAACATTTTAAGGAAATGGTGTGTACCTTGACAAAAGAAAAGAGTACTTTATAGACTTGGGTTTTGTGAGTTTGTAGGTTTTCATGTATTCTTTGAGTTGTGAGGGAAATTTTAATTTGGATTTTTTAAGAGAGAGAAAATCATGTCATACTATGATGGTTTTATCTTTTTCTTCTTGTTTGTCTTTTAAACAGTACAGAGCATAGAACAGAGGTGGGTAATGTATTGACCACATGAAGCTCAGGATTTTCTTTTCTTTTCTTTGTATCTAGAAACTGAGTTATCGATTACGCTGGCATAATAGCACTGATTTTGCCAATGCAGACATTTTTTCCTAGTAAAACTGAGCATTGTCTTAGGGGGCATGGCATGTACTAGAAATGACTATACTAATCCATAGTGGGATTCAAAGTACCCAAGAGCATCCCATGACTTTTAAAATTGTGGTAAAAAGTTGTGTTACATGGCCTTTTCCCACATTAAGGTGAATGGACACCATACATCATGTTCGCATCATGAAGTCCATTAACCTCTGCACCTTTGCACATTTGGACCATGTAGAAGGTCCCTTAGAATACAATTGCACTTTGGGAAGTGAAATTCTAGTCTAAAATATGCTGTGCTCCAATTAATGCACCTTATTCTAAGTAGAAAGTGATTTCTTTTGAAAAAATAGAAGTGAATATTTTTCAACTTCTAGATATTTGTGTGGTCAAATGTTGGTGATTTGTGAAGAAATTGAAGCTCATAGTGAAAGCGAAAATTGCCTCCTGGAGATGCAGAATTTGATGTATAGCTTCCAAGATCAGGTGGGATCTCGTGCTTTTGGGGCCTTCAAGGTATTTAGAAAATCCATACAAGTTGCATAATCCTAGATCAGAAGATCAATGTGTCATACTTGCCAACATCTTATAGACCACCAATAATAGTCATTGTAATATCTGAGACTTCTAAGGAACCAATAACTGAATGAAAAACTGCTGGTGACTTTCTAACGGTGTGCTATAGAGAGTGTCCTAACCTACTGCATCTGTGCATGGGTTGGTAACTACACAGTGGCAGGTAGGAAGGCACTCCAAAGGATCACTGCTGCTGCCCAGAGAATCATTGGTTGTCCTCTCTCCTCTTTGCAGGCCCATAGCCAGGATTTTGATTGGGGGGGGGGGGGTTGAGTTTGATTGGGGGGGCTGAGTCTGAGTGAAAGAGGGTCTACCCTAGCAAACCTTTTGTATCATTACCCCAATACCCCCATGCATATGAGATATATTGAGCATGGTGATCAGATCATGATATGAATAAACATAACAGTTTAAATAATGTACCAGTAAGGCCTTTTTGCAGACCACCATGAGAATTGGGGGGGGGGGGGGGTGAAGCCCCCAAAGCCCCCCCCCCACCCCACCCCTGGCTACATGCCTGCCTCTTTGGAAGAATGTTATATGTCACACAGCCTTAAGAAAGGTCAGATCATTCTTAAGGATCCATCTCACACAACACATTCTTTTTAAAATTATTACCATCTGGCAGATGTTACAGGATGAGAAAGACAAGGACAAACAGATTGAGAGATTGCTTTTATCCTAGAGCTATTTTATCTAGAGCTATATTGAACTCCATGGTTTCACATTGATGTGGTAGTGATTGGAGAATGGAGGGATGGGTGTGTTGTTTTTGTGATCTGTGGTGGGGAAAGCATTAAATTTCATTGTACAATGACAAAAAAGTTATTCCATTCTAGAGACACATGGGTCGTGTACCAATCTCTGCAAGGAGAGGCAAGAGGCTTGGCTGAATGAGTCATATCAATTTAACTGGATGCTTTTTGAACTTGAGTCTCTAGCTTATGCCACTTTGTAAACTTCTCTTTTTAAAAATGTATGATTATATTGATTTATTTTATCAATATATGTGTTGTTCCTCAGTGAAAGAATATTTTCAATGAGAGCAATAAAAATGAAAAGTGGCAATAATAAAACAGCAGTCAAATGACAATGGATAAAAGAGCAGAATTAAATGCACTGAAATGATGGAACAAAATGCCCCATCAATAATAAGCTGGAGAAATAGAATAATAAAATCATAGAGTTGGAAGAAACTGTTAGGGCTATCCAATCCAACCTCCTGCTGTGCAGGAACACACAATCAAAGCACTCTCAAATTCCAATGGACAGAATCCTGTTGGTGAGTTATAAATGCATATCTTAGAATAGAGCTTTCCAAACTTTTAATGTTGCTGACACACTTTTTAGGTGTGCCTCATTTCACAACTCAGTAATTCAGTTTTACTAGCAAATCAGAGGTAAGAGATATACATACATACATATATAAATTGTAATAATCTCATGAAAACCTTTCATTTATATTTTTAAAAGTATATGATTTGTAAGAAAATAAGAGGCATGTCCAAGATTTTTGTCATTTGAGAGTAACAGTATGGCATGCATATTTGATATGTGACAAAATGAAGTTGGACTTTAATAAACACTAGATAAGGAACTCATTGATAACAATATGGATAAATAAAAAAGACTTCACTACAATAAAATACCAGAATGGATGAAACTGCAAGTTTCTAAGTTAAGTACACCAAGGAGAGAATATTTGCACTACCAGGGGCTGCAGTGGCACAATGGGTTAAACTTGAATTGTTTAACTGTTGAATCTGCTGACCTAAAGGTCGGCAATTTGAAGCTGCTAGTTGGGGTGAGCTCCCGCTGTTAGCCCTAGCTCTTGCTAAACTAGTACTTCAAAAACACTTCACTTAGGCGATCCCTCATTGGATGAGTAAGATGGTCTTCCTTGATGACTATTTTTGTGGGTTTGTAAGTGGCTGTGGAGCCTTATTCTTGACCCGCATCTTCTCCCGCAGTGAAGGCATTGGTTTCCAGGTGGAAAGTGGACCTGGTAGGGGTTGGCTTGACGTGCCTTCCTCCTGGCACATTTCTCTCTTTCACCCTCCACTCGTGCCTCCTTGAATTCTGCAGCACTGCTGGTCACAGCTGACCTCCAGCTGGAGCAGTCAAGGGCCAGGGCTTCCCAGTTCTCAGTGTCTATGCCACAGTTTTTAAGGTTGGCTTTGAGGCCATCTTTAAATCTCTTTTCCTGTCCACCAACAACAACTTCAAAAACATGCAACCACTTACATAGGATTCTGATGAATGTCTGTTCAACTAGGTGGTCAAATAGAAGTAAGAATGTATTGTCGAAGGCTTTCCCAGAAGTAAGAATATTTGAGTTTTGGAAATATGCACACCTGAGTCTAGAACTCCCCCTCCCATCCTCAATTTTGTCTCAATGAGCAGTTGTTCTCTTTTGGACTGCTCACAGAGAAGGTTATGTCACCAGAAATGAGAAACCTGGTATAAAATCATTATTCAAAATTCCACTTTGCTCTTCCAAATACCTTTAGAAATAATAACTGCCACCTGTCATTGTAAATACCTCTTCTGCCTGCAAAAGATGTTCATGGAACAGAAAACAAACCCATGCTGTTCATTGATGCTAATAGTGCCGTGCACACATTTCTAATTCCGTTACAGCTGTTTCACTGACAGAGAAAGATGACTCACCACTTTTGGCGCAGGGCAGAGACAAACGTGCCATCTCATCAAAGGCAATAATCAATTTTCTACCAAATCAGTTCTGCATTGAATGATGCCATGATAAATTAATCGGGAACAAACCAGGCCAATGACAGGGTTGACAAATAAAATGTGTCACACAGACAGGGAAAGCTTATAAATCAATTCAGCTGTGCCACAAAGGTCAGGCAATGAGGCACTAATAAAGCATGCCTGATGGCTAGCTTGGAAATGACTTTTTTAGAGCAATTTTCATTATATTCTATCACAGCACTGCAATATTGGTTTCTTGCAGTGCCTTCTTCTCAATAAAAAGAAGTTGAACTCTGCCATTTGTGTTTTACCTATGTCCAGATTGGATTCCTGTTGCTTTCATCTCATTTTGTAAATTCCCATCCACATGCTGTCGTACTATCTGTTGTACTATGGTTCAATGCATTGTTCCTAGGTTTCTACAGTTGTAAATACTGACTTGAATCCTGTTGTTAGTCCTAAATAGAATACACTTATTGATGCAATTTGATCTTCCTACATGTTGTTTAAAAATACAACAGTTGATCCCAGGTCCGTAGCCAGGATTTCGTTTCGGGGGGGGGGGGGCTTAATTTTTTTAAGGGGGGTTTCGGGGGGGGCAAGTTTTGGGGGGGGGGCTGTGTCTGAGTGAAAGAGGGTCTAGCCTAGCAAACCTTTTGTATCATTACCCCAATACCCCCATGCATATGGGATATATTGAGTATGGTGATCAGATCATGATATGAATAAACATAACAGTTTAAATAATGCACCAGTAAGGCCTTTTCGCGAACCACCATGAGAATTTTTTTTGGGGGGGGGGGCTGAAGCCCTCAAGCTCCCCCCCCCCCCCTTGGCTACATGCCTGGTTGATCCAATGGGTTTACTTTAGTTGAGACCAACCAACAAGATTCCAGCCCTGTATTTCTTTTGATTTTGTGCTACCAGTGTGTCACATGATTTACTTGAATTTGAGAAATTGCCATTGTCACTTTTCATTTCACAATGGGAAAATAAACAGGCACATTTGCAGGTATATAATCAGTTGTACAATGCCAGTTTTCAGTAGAAATGTGGAATACCATTAACCTACCTGAGTGAGAGTATATTTACACCATTCAGGTATGATGCAGTATCTCAGCCATGGACTAGATTATGGACTTCATCACACTGAAGTCCCTAACGAGAATGATAGCAGGGGGTTTGCTGAGCAGCATGGTGAATCGGTGAGGTAGCACAGAAAATTGTCATCCCACCCCCGCATTTCTGCCTCCCCCATCACATGGTGTTACTGCCTGGCTTTGCCTGGTGCTGGCCCCATTTTCTCAGCACTCCGTCCTAGGATGGAGCCCCACCAGAAGTTGCCCTAAGTTGTGTGCAGGGCTCTGCCAGACTGTGTACTGGCTCCATCCTGGAAACATCATAGGATGGAGCCAGAAGTCCATGTGATGAGGTCATCAGTTATAATGCATTCTTTAAAAAACCCTGAAAATGGCAAGGGAAATTTTGAATTGGGTGACATTTTGTTTCAGATCGGTTTTTAATAAGAAGTTATCAAAATTCACAAAATATCTTCATATTTGGAACACCAACAATGTGAAATTTAAAATTTTTAATGTGAGACAACTTAGAACTGACAGACACAAAGCTGCTTATCTTTCTCTCAAAATGTTGCTCTTAAATCCATGTGTATTCAACCATGCTCTTACTGAGTTGGGGTTGCTACTTCTTTTTTCTGAGGTGTTGGGCTTTTGTACAATGTGATCCTTTATATGTGATCCTTTATATGATCCTTTATATGATCCTTTATATGCTGCAAACAGTGAATAGCTTTAAAACTTGGGTTTTTTTATGATGTTGGGCTTTTGGTACAATGTGATCCTTTATATGCTGCAAACAGTGAATAGCTTTAAAACTTGTTTTTTTTTTTATAGAAACCTTTAACATGGAAGACAGTGGAACTGACGGATATCCCCATACCAAGAGAATAATCTAAAATATATTAGTAGTCATACTAACTGATGTGCATTGCATGGATACAATATCAATGTCTTTTTCTCCCAGTTTATTCATTTAATAAATGCTATGAAAGAATGATCAATATTGCTATATTTTATTTATTTATTACATTTGTATTTCATCTTCTCTTCCATGTGCTCACAGCTGTGTATGTGTTTTTATACTTCCACATTTTAAACTCTTTGTCATAGATCAGGCTGAGAGAGAGAAAGAACAAGAGAAAGAGATAAGCACCCAGTGAGTTTCATAGTTCAGTGGGAAAGTGAACTAAGATGTCTCAAATCCCAGACAGAAAAACTCTAACCACTACAATCCTTTGGCCCTCAACTTTCAAAATATGTCACTGTGAGAAGGTCCAGCATCCCCCATAGGCAGGGGAACATCATAAGCGTGTTCATCCATTCTGTTGGTTTGCTTACAATAAACAAGTCTCAGACAGCCATTTGAAGTTTTCTCAACAACTCCTTTATTTCAAGCACGCCAGCAACTCAAGTCCAATGGAGTCTCCTGTTCCTCTCCCTCCCATCTTCCCTCCTTCACTCCCCCCTCCCTCCTTCCAATTACTCCACATGTGTCTCTGTGCTTGCTTTGATTCAGCATTCTTGAATCTTGCTGATGTTTTAAAGGAACAATTTCTTTCCAACTCCAGGGTGGGACCCTCCACTATCTCTCCTTTACAGCCACACTATGTTGGGAATAGATCTGAATTAGCCAATTGGGTCCTGACTTGATGCTGGTCCAATGGCCATATTGGCTAGAGGGTTCTGAGAACTGTCATCCCAACTCTGGAAGAAGAAGTCTTCCAGAATAAATTTGCTAAGGTGCCTTCTGGTTGGTCATACAGACAAAATTTCCTATCAACCTTTCATCCACTTCAGCCCTTTAGGGTTCATCTAAAAATAGCCACTTCACTTTCCTCAGTACCCCATGTTCACTGTGCATGGTCTACCTCCAGTTCTGATAGGAAAAAGGAATGGTAATGGAGCAAACCCCACAAATCCCAAGATATAGTTCCTCTTTTTGGGCCTCAGGTTGAGGAGAGAAATCTCATACAGAGAGAACAGGACTGAAAATGCATTCTGCTGGCTGTTGTTGTTGCAGAATGCCTCAGAATAGCTGCTCTGGGTTCTACAGAGACTATGTTTTCTCTTTTCCATCCTTTGTTTCAATGGTAATCTTTTTTTGAACTGAATGGCATGATCTGAACAACTGTAGTTGATGCTTAATGTATCACATTTAATCATAATACCAAGCCCTGTTTCCATGACATCTGCAAACAGTTTCCCCCAACCTCATGTTTTGCCCATGAAATCTTATGGTCTAGGAGCTTCCTGATCTGGTAAAGAAAGATAGTAAATTGGACTAAAAGAAGGGAGCTGCGGTGCTTCATTTCATCAAGCAATTTTTGCTAAAACAAACCACACACGTATTGCTTTCAAATGATGTCTTGTCTGTGCAAATCAGCCAAGCAGTTTGGGAGATGCGCCATGACTAGTAATTGGCCTCAGAATGATATTTGCAACCTACAGATGGGATGTACTCTAATATAGGCAAATTTCTGAATGATTACTTTTGTTTAGCTCCATCTAGAAGTGGGGGAAAAGGTTAAATGTTAAAGACTAGATGGCTCTTAATAAGCTCTTACTTGGCTTGAAATGTCTCCTGAACACCAATATGTATTGAGTAGGCTCTTGAAAGGTCAATGAACATGGTTTCCGTGAAACAATACACACACACATCCACTTCACTTCCACCATCAGTCTTCCCTGCCCCCAGCTTGGTTTAAGTAAGGATGGCAACAAGCTGAGGAAATGCAGTTGATGTTGGTTGCCTCAGACACTCTGTAAACTTTTGCAGCAAAAAAGGGACAGAGGGATTAAACAGAAGCATTACTCAGATTTCAGGAGAAGGAAGATGGAAACTCCCTCAATAACACTAGTTGGAAAAAGTGATTTGGTAAAAATTGCTGCCCAAATGGCTACATTCATTAACTGTCACAGCATATCCTAAATGAGGCCATCAGTTATTCCAGCTTTGACATTTTTATATCCTAAGCCTTAGATCTTCCCACCAGATGTCATTCAATCAGATTCATCTCTTAGTTAAGTTGCTTTTAAAAAAAATCTGTTAAAAAAGTAAATGATTTCTGAGCCAATTATTGCAAAGTCATGTTTCCATTGAAGTGGCAGCATAGACCTGGCCTAACACTTCTTTTAAAAAGGATTTTGCAGATTGTATGCACATCCTTCACTTAATGGCTGCAGCATTCTGATTACTTCCAAGTCTGAATGGGTCTTTACTGTGTCAGATAGAGACTTTTCTTGTCCCTTACAACAGGAGTGTGAAAAATGTTGTCTCATAATGTCCAGCTGTCCACATTTGGCAGTCTTGATTAATCTAACTTATTCAGCTGCATTCAAAATGTCATGGTGTATTTCTTCTTCTTGCACTTTTATGTTTTATCATCAGATCATGTCTATTGCTAGAAATTGAGTTTAAATACATAATTACATTTCTCTAAATTAACACAGTCTGGTATGGCGTAGGCCCTTTTCCCCCCAGGAAGCTCAGACAAAAGCAAACTGCAGCTTTTCATAGCTTGTGCATTGCTCTTGTTCATTAATAGCATTTTCTACCTTGATCACACTCCGATGTTACTTGGTTACATGGTTTTCATCTATGAAATGTTGGCAAGTATAGATCCAGTGCTAGGGTTGTGCAAAACTTTGGAGGTCAGATTTGTAATTCTGAGAGTTGTATGATTTGTTAATGCAAATCTCTGAATTACTAATTGGACACTTCCAAAGCATTATGAAATGAAATGGTGGTCTCCAAATCATTTTGGAGATATTAGTAAACATTTGTTGTTTTAAAGCATTTCAAGCGGTGTTTTATTAATGTAACATAGTCCATAATTGTATAGGGCTGAGAGGGCTGATGTGATTGACAATGGCAGTTGCAAACTGTTCTTTCATTGTCAGCCAATCACATTGCTTTCTGCAAAGCTGGTCCATTTCTTTGTAGAGTTAGTAGGCATGAGAGAGAACTTTTTTAATTCCCAAAAATCAGTAGATGAACAAATCATTCTGGAACTTGCAGGATTTATGCCCTGCTTATGTTGTCTCATTGTGTAGAAATTCAAGGGGCTACCTCTTGTAGTTAAAAAAAATGTAAAAACTTCAAAAAATCCTAAAAAATCAGTGGATGGCCAAAATGTTCTGAAACTGGGCAAGCTTAAAGTTGTAAATGTTACCCATGAGTGTGCCAAGTTTTGTCCTGATAGCAATAAAAAAGACATAGAAAGGAGCCTTGAGATTTTCCCATTGCTAATGGAACAAACCTTAAACAAAACAATTATAGAGCTTTGAGATTCAGATAATGAAACAAGACCCCTCCAAATCTTTATGAAACAAAATGGGGGCATTCCGAATCTCCAAAACAAATTACTAATCAGATTTTGGCCACTTTACACACCTCTACCCAGTGTGTCTGAGAATACAAAAAAGTGTTTCTTTTGTTTTATTTATCTAATTTCATCTGTAAGATATTGGAACCCCCCTATCAGTGCCTCACAATCCTCCAGTGTTTCCCATTGCAAGTGGTGGTGCATTTTCCAGGCACCTTTCACCTGAACGTAGCATCTTTGTGCCAAACCATGCCAAAAGACTCTTTTCCACATACTAGGACCTTCCACACTATAACAAAGTTCTCCCCAAGTAATTCCATATTTAGCTGTATGTCATCCACAACAGCATCTGTGAGGAAATAGATGTAGTATTAAAAAGATTTTGTTCTCTCAGTTAACTAACCTCTAAGGTGCTACAAAATGTTACATATTGATATTCTAGACCAACACAGCTGTCTTTGAATTCTACCCTCACAGATGGTTATGCCTCAAAGCTGACTATTCTAGATCTACATCACAGAACCAGAATCACTGAATCATATATCAGTCACAGTTCTTCCCAGACTAAGGTCATCACTCATACCCATGCATTCTCTGCCACATTGTTAACATTATGCATCTGACCTCCAACTCAATAACTGAACTTTTCTGCAAGACCAGAGCTTAGACAAGTTACTTTTTAAAACTGACTCTGAATCTCCTCAGAAGTCACATTTCCAAATGACATCCTCTACTGGTACACATTTCATACCAGTTTGCTCCCATACAGCTTGACCTAGCTAAATGTTAGCTACATACTGAAGTGGATCAAGAACCTTTCTACTTTATACATGTTTATCACCACTAGGTACTGTTCCAGATATGATGCTTTGATTCCAGCAGGAACTTTCCTGCCAGCAAATGTTAACATTTGGATGATCTAGTCCATGCTGTTGCCCATTTGCCTCACCAGCTGATTTCTGACTGTTTTGTTTGAAAGGTTGGACATTGTTTGGTCCTTATGTTCATCGTGTTCCTAAGCTCATAATGACTTACTAATATGAAAAAAGACTGTACACATTATCTTGTTGTAGGCCACAGTAACAAAATGCTGCTTCAGTGGAGCGTTTTATTGGCTTCTTTCAATGTTTAGAAAAATTGAGCACAATGTGATATCTCTGATAGTTCTTCCAGTACAGTGGAAGCATCACAAGCATTTCTAGATTACCTTCCTAAGTAAAATCCTAAATGTCAAATTTTAATGTTCAAACTATTTTGAAAACTAATGTGTATATTACATAGCAAAACCCCTTTGAACAAAACTTGCCTTAAGGTCACTATATCATAAACTCTGTATTGATTTGATATTAATATTTAAATACAGAAATTAAAAACAAATTAAGACAAATAATGGCTTAAACCCCTGTGCCGGCAGGACTGAAGACCGACAGGTCTCAGGTTCGAATCCAGGGAGAGGCGGATGAGCTCCCTCTATCAGCTCCAGCTCCTCATGTGGGGACATGAGAGAAGCCTCCCACAAGGATGATAAGACCTCAAAATCATCCGGGCGTCCCCTGGGCAATGTCCTTGAAGATGGCCAATTCTCTCACACCAGAAGCGACTTGCAGTTTCTCAGATCGCTCCTGACACGATTAAAAAAAAAAGACAAATAATGGCAAACAACCTCATGTAACACTATTTTTCTGTGTTATAAAAACTGATTTTACTATATTATAAAAATGATTTTATTTTTATTATTCTTTAAAGTATTATTTCTTCAATATTTTTACTGGCTGCTTGAGAGTTCCTGCTGCTTGAGTTCCCATTAGCGGAGATTCTATTGATAGCAGTTATTAACAAGAATACCCCAGTTAGACTGGCTCCTAGCCAAATTGGCTGGAGAATTCAGGGAGTTACACATCCTCCAAAACTTTTCAGGTGAAAACTAAGACATGTCACATTTGAGTTTGGTCAAGATGACAATGGACAAACATGGAGAGAATGTAGTTGTTAGCTTTTGCCTGAACCTAATGGAAAGGTCTAGAGTTTGCTTCCCCTCTTCCTTTATGTCCTGTTAATACTTGAGTGCAAACTACATTTGCTCATGGAACTGAGTTTGCCACAACTGAAGCAACTTGGCAACAAAGAGAGTAGCTGGGAAGAGAAGAAAGAAAACAGATGAAAAAAAGTAAAATGATTGCAGATTAATCAGGTCTGTCCCTACCAAATTTTTGAAGGTAAAGAGTGTAGCATTGTTTTTAAAAGCAATAATTCTTGCAAGTTCTGTGCCTGTGGCAGGCTTCTCCCATCCATAATATCCCATTTATCACTCTTATCATGAAGGAGAGATAATGGCATCCTTCTTATGCCAGGCACAGCCGCGTATGATACTGTAGCCTTTTTTGAGTCTGTTTTCTCCTCTGAGGTGAGCTGAGAGAGTAGACAGTAGTAAGAATGCTATTCCAAACTTTACTGGCCATTTTCATATCACAAAATTAGAGAGACCGCAAGCATGCATATATACAATGTTTATATACAAATATTATAAATGCACTTATATTATATTTCTTATTTCATTATAGAACATTTAAAAATATTTCACTAGCAATAGCTGAATTCACCCACTATGTGTTTCCACACAATTAACTACTGTTAGATTGTTATATACAAGGGACAGGATCTTTTTGGCAGTGTCTTCAAGAACCTCTTCACACAAGGTATTTTTGCCGTGTTTTTCTGCTTTTACGTGCTGCAAGGACTAGGCCTGCTGTGCACCATCACACGATGTACGACAGACCCTGCCAAATTCCTCCCAAAGTGGAGGAAAGTGTAGTTTAGGTAGCTTCGATGGACTACCCACATTTTCCTCCTCTTTTTGTCTTTCGATGGCAGAAAGGGTGGTGGGGCACTGTAAATTGCCATCCTTTCTGCCATCTGATGGGGGGAGAGAAAGGATGCCAGACACTCTCCCATCCCCTCCATGGGATGACATGAGGAAGGAGGATGTGCGGGGCACTACAAGCTGCTCCATGCGCCTTCTCTTTTGCCAGCAATTGCCAATTCAACATCCAGCCTGGAAGGGCCGTGTGAAGAGGTCCAAAATCTCTGAAACTCAATTTTTATTTACTTGCACAAGAGAATCAAGCTAGGTTTAAAAACAAGGTGAATTGTCTCTTTGAACTTCATTGGTTAATGGTTTGTTTCTTTATACCACACATAGTTTGTTTTAGAGGTTCATAAGTATATGCATAACTTAATCTTCCTAAAGTAAACTCAACACCAAGTGTGTATAAACAACAACATGTACACTGGAACAGGGGGGACAATCCAAAATGTTGGATGTGTGATGTGCTTATCTTCTTATAAGGTGACGATCTGAAAATGAGAAAATTGCCACAATATATGCCCAAAGTGATTAAAGATGTGGAAAACAGCCATGGAAAACTACTTAGGGAGATGGACCAATTTTGCTTGGAGAAGAAAGGATAGAGAATCAACATCATGGCCACTTTTTTATCTGAATGAATGTCATTGTATGAACCTTATTTTTTTCTGCTCAAAAGTTGGTACACAAATTAATGGCAAAATATTACAAGGAAAGAAACTCAGTCTAAATATATAGAAGAATTTCCTGATAGCAAGACTTGTTTGATTATAGAATAGACTGGCTCGGGGCCTGGTAGACTTGCTTTCACTGGAGATCCTTAAACCAAGCTTGAATGGTTATCTTTCCGAAATGCTTTAGCTGTGGTTTCATGCATGCCAAGAGTTAAACCAAATGGCCCTGGGAATCTATATGTATTTTGGAGGAGGACATTTGCTGACAAGAGGCAGGAATTTAGATTGTATGGGTGACCTGGTCGAAAGCTGTCCTAGAGGCAAAATATATTATAAAAGAATCAAAGCCTGCAGCTTTCGTCTAGCAGGTGCCTTATGTAAGCAGGAAACTTGCATATTTGCAAATCTGCATAGTACCACAAACAGATATCAGGTAAGATCCAGATATCCTTCTGTGAGCTGTTCTGACTTGAAACATCGGCTGCTTTCAAGTTTAAAGCTGAGGAGCAAAGTTTCATGTCTTCCCCCTATCCTATTAAAATTGTTCGTAAATTGAGTTCCCCTGGCACATTTCTCCCAAGAATGCTTTCATCTTGGGGGATTTGGATACCCATGTTAGTATGACGGATGCATTGTGCATAAATACTGCTTTGATCTCTTAAGTATCTCTGAAAATGTGCCATTTGAGAGTGGACTGAGTCTTTAATCTTATAGAAGGGATATCCAAAGGTATTGCAGTTCTAACAAACAGTTTTATCACCACTTTACTTCTTCACACCAGATATAATTAAGAGGTGACATGACACCAACCATCTAAGAAGACTGTGCTGTTCTCAGAATGGCCCCCTTTCTTCTTTTAATTGGTCTAAACATAGAATTCAAAATAGTTTATATGGCTCTCTAAATGAGTATTGCATCAACCCTCACCACTGCTGGAACTGGCTGGGCCTGATTGGAGTTGTTATTCAAAAAGATGTAGATGAACTACAGTCTTGGTTTATGAATTTAAGGGCATTAAGATACATACATACACACACACACACACACACACACACACACGCACACACTGTTTTGCACAAGAAATTATTTGACCAGGTAGTTTTTTCATAAACTTCTTAAGAGATCTCACAGTTTTGGTCAGAAGTCACCTCCAATGCTGTGTCTCTAACCTTCCAGCCTTCCAAGATGCTTTCCTTCTTTACAGAATGACAAAGTTATTTGGTCAGTATCTCGCTAATTATATTTCATAAGTGCAAGCCAACTCTCAGTGGTAAGATCAAATGATGTTTGCCTCACAACCATTTGTTCATTTATTCAATATGTTCTATGTCTAGACGAGACATAATTCCCCATGGGCACTCTTTAAAAAAAATGAAGTTTTGCATTTTCTTTCTCTGTGCCTTATAATTTTTGCTCTACTCTTCCAGTCAACTAAATCCAATCCCTAGTTTAAATTACTAATGTAGGATTTTTAAAGGTAAAGGAGCCCCCAGTGGCGCAGTGGGTTAAAGCACTGAGCTGCTGAACTTGCTGATCGAAAGGTCGCAAGTTCAAATCTGGAGAGCAGCAAAAGCTCTCACTGTTAGCCCCAGCTTCTGCCAACCTAGCAGTTCAAAAATTTGCAGCTGTAAGTAGATCAATAGTCAGGAAGGTAACACCACTCCATGCAATCATCCTGGCCACATGACCTTGGAGGTATCTACGGACAACGCTGGTTCTTTGGCTTAGAAATGGAGGTGAGCATCAACCCCCAGAGTTGGACATGACTGGACTTAATGTCAGAGGAAAACCTTTACCTTTACCTTACCTTACTGTAGTCAGAATAATCCAGGTTATGATATTTCCAGTTTCTATGAATGTTTGTGAAAACTGGCAAGCAAAGACAGAGGACAAAAAAAGAACCAACTCATTTGAAGAGTAATGTTGAAGGAAAAATGTGGAGATTCCACAACTGCCGAAAAAGAGAAATGAATGACAGCCAATCCAACTGACTTTCATAAATTGAATGGAAATAAGGGGATATTAGTAACGGTGGCCTTGTACCTTTACTGCTCCCTCCTCCTGACTACAGCCAGCCAGCATTTGCTGAGATCATTCATCTCTTCTGTCAGTACAACTCAATAAATATGAACCTGTCATTAATATTACACCTCCTCTCAATATATGGTTCAAACCCACACACAGCCTTGAAATTCTACTGAGTGACCCCCAGCCTATTAATATACTCTCAGACCCAGAAAACCCTATAATAGTTGCACTCCATGATCGCCATAAGTGAGAAGCTATTTGAAAGCACAAAAAAACAATTATGACCGTCACTTCTTATTGAATACTTTTATCTGAGAGTTTGTGGCCATTTTCTGTACTTTACAATGACCAATGGAAAAACAGTGGAATCCAATTAGTGGGCAAGAAATCAAAAAATACTTATTTTTCATGTTTCATAATCTTTTCACATGCAAGAGTCTTTTCTACAAACTCTTACCATTCTTAACCAGAGCATTCTGTGAATTGTAGTTACAAAAGTAATTCTTCCAGGCTTTGTACTTTTAAACCCAAACCTAGTAGTTGGCAAGAATAGACTGCCACTCAGCCCAGATTGTTCTCTGGGATTATAAAATGTCTTTTCTGTTTTTCTCATTATAATAATCTCACCTAAAGGTTTAAGGAAGGAAAGCCACTTCTGAGGGCTGAAGGGCAGCAAACTATATTGATTGCTATTTATTAAATAGTGTTCCAGATCAACACACTGCTTTCCTATTTACTTGCAGATTTTAACCACTGATTACTGACATATTGATTTGGTCCCGAGAAGATTTGGTTCATTCCGGGAATAATTACTGCTGTGCTACCACAGCAACAGAATGGCAGTTTTCTCCAAACAGACTCACAATTTTCTTTATAAAAATTTTCATCAATTTGTTTGCTCCCTGTGGGGTTGAGGTTATATCTTCTCTGAAGAAACAACACTGGGAAGAGTAATCAGTGATGGAAATGGAAATGGACAAGGAAAGTAGGACCAGCCTACAGCTTTACTGTGGTCCCCCAAGAATAGTAACCAAGTTGGTTTTATAAACAGTGATGTGATATTGAAGGAATGAGGGGAAATTGGGGAACTTTCAAAATCTGCAGCATTCACAGCAGGCAGTGGAACAAGGCTCCTTACTAAGACAAATTTTGGTTATAAATAACTAGACTTAAATATAAAACACATTTGTATTGTTAGTTTATTTTCGGATGTTGTGCAAAGGAGGTATCTGGTATTTTTTTGTGAAAAACTTTTCTTCCAGGCTGTACAATGAATTGCAGTTAGAATTTGCAGGAACCAGTGCCACAGTCAAAGAATGGTGGATATGGACTAGTACGCTGATGCCTTCTAGTTTCCCTTGTGCAGCTGGACAGAAGGAATAGTCTTCACCATCTCAGACCTCTAGCGTAGGGTCTTGGTTACTGGTTCTAGGCCAGATGAAAATATAGTACATAGTGCTCTTCCTTGATTGAGTGCAAGTCAACATCTCTAGCAATGACTTTGACAATGGAATAGAGGGCATACTTAGCAAATTTGTAGATGGCACCAAATTAAGGAGGGGAGATAATGTCCCAATGAATGCCACTCCATGCTACAAGTAACTGACACTAGCCATGTCCCACCCACTGGCCACTGTGAGAAAGGGAGGGGGGGGGTAGTATAATCCCAGCTTGGATCCCATCCTGAGAGAAATCTATGATACCCATAAAATAAAATAACTTAACTGAGAATTCAGTAAAGTTCCAGGACCTCACCACATTGAGGTAATCTATCTGGACGTTAGCGAGGGGATTTGCCATAGATCATGGCAAATCCGGTGTGGGGCATGGAGAATCTGCTTTCCCACACCCTGCATCACCCATACTCCCCCTCATTTCACCCCATGAGCAAAAGTGTTGCCCTCACCCCAGTGTTGTCTATGCAACATGGGAGGTCTCTTGTGTTGCCAGTGCTGCCTCCTGTGACACTTGGACCCCACTTCAGGCATGATCCCTGCAGAAATAGATCCACATCATGTGATGGGGTCCAGCAGGCTCTGTGCCAGAAGAGAAGTCCAAGTGTCATAGGATGAGCAATTTTGCTCGTCTGAAAAGGCCCCCAGTCATCCCTCCATATTTATCTAGGTTGATGGCAAAAAGCCCCATTAAAATAGGAAAACACCACATTAAAATGCTCTTTTTATCTGAGAGAACACTTCTGTATGAATCTCCAGGTCCTCCAGTGTGACTATGGTCAACTTCCAGTAGAATAAATACAGAAAGAGAGAGAGCATGATAAGGATAAAATATCAACACTAACCTAGAAACAATCTGAATGAAAATTGTAGAACTTTCTTGGTAGATATTCATAATGAATCATTTAAGAAAAGATTTAATGTGAAATAATCTATTATGAAAAAATAAGTTTAATTTCCATTGAAGAACTGGAAAAAAAAATATATGAAGACCAGGAGACAATGTGAGAAGACATAAGAAGATACAACCAATGGACTTAAATTAAAATTGTTAGAATCCTCAATATTTTATGAAATATGTGTTAAAGAAATAGAGATAAAGACTTAGTTGTAACAACGATAATTTTGTTGTACCTCAACAACCCTCACTCTCTTTGTTTTCTCTTCACGACATATCAGACATTTGCAAAGATGCAACTAATCAATAGTTAACCTACTATCCCCAAATGTTTCCTTTTCCTTTCCTTATCCCCTCCCCCTACTTTCCTAGTAAATGTTTAATAAAAATTATTTGGGAAAAATCTGTAATAGGGAAATCCACAAATGTAGTGGGCCAACTGTATAGCCAGAATTGCCAATGAGGAATTGGGAAGAAAAAATATTTTTCTGAACTTAGTCTTCATCATCGGCACAACAAAGTACCTTTGCACTTCCCCCCGCCCTTAATGAAGGTCTAACCACATTGTTCATTCTTTTGAGCTCCTCCCTCAGAAACACATTCTCCCACTACTTATCTCATCCAGGGTTTTATTAATTTTATCCTAGTGCATTTGGCCTGCTCACTGTGTTCTATTTCTCTATCATGTTATTTTGTACCTGTTTATTTTATTTTGTTATTTCATGTATTTTATTTTGATGTTATTTTTGCTTCTTTGTATTTTATTTTGCTGTACTGTAATTTTGGGTTTGGCCTCATGTTAGCTGCCCCAAGTCCCCTTTGGGGAGATGGTGCCAGGGTACAAATAAAAATTATTATTATTTCACTGACACAAAAACACAGTATGTCACAGCAAACAAGATATATATACTGGATTTTGTATCACAAAATCACAAGTCGAACACTTCCCAAGTGTCTAGGACTGTGTGATGTATTTTCAAATGATGCGCACAGATCCAAGTAAGGTGGCCTTTTGTAGTTGACAGATCATGATTTTGTCAATGTTTATTGTATCCAAATGCCAGCTGAGGTCTTATTATTATTATTATTATTATTATTATTATTATTATTATTACCTTCCTCATGTTTCAGTACCTCCAAAGAAGAGTGTAAGGAGGCAAGAGGACTGTACTGTAAAACTAGCTGGTTCAGTTGTCACATCCTCCCTTCCATATATATCTAGGCCCTCAAGGTCACAGCTGTACACAAATTACATGAGAATTTCATGTCCTACCGTCATATTAAAATCATCAGGCTACATTTCCCTCCGAGATTGCATTCATTAAAACAATAACAGTGATGACCTAACTAATTTTGCAATTCAAATATCCACAGGTTTCTTTGCTTGATTTCATTAGTTAACATTTCTCTTCATTTCCTCTTTAGCTTTGTTATCTGCATTTTCTGTTGCCGGAGAGAAGTATATTGCCTATGCGGCAGTAATCTTCCGTAATTGATTTGGGAAGTACGCCAGTCGCTTCTGGTATTTGCGGCCGATATCTTTATGTGACTGGCTTCCATCCAACAGCTGTCATCCTTTCAGTTCACTTTATCCCTTTGGTCTTGTGGTATTTGGGATACTTGGCATTCTTAACCAGTGAATCCTACTCTTTCCTTTCACATGCTTGTACTATAATCAGGGATGTGGGGAGGAGTTGGAGGAAAAAAACAAATACTTTATAATATGCAAGTACTCAAGCACCATATTCTTCTGATGACTTCTCTTTTGCTTGTCAGTAAATATTAGTGTCTTGATATGTTGTTTCCATTCAAGTGATAATATTAATAAACAATGGCTATGATCTTAAATTCTTCTAGCATAGAGCAATCAATATTCATACTTTTATGCAGGAACTGTGCTACACCATCTTTCTGCTGAATATCAATGTAGTGCAACCAACCACATATTTGCCAATCTGCCTGCTTATTCTCCCATTGTGCAATGGGGAATGCTCAATAGCTATTTATACAATCCCAGTAAATCAAATAGTAGATTGAAGACATGGACAAATAGTTACATACTTGAACTCACAACTACATATGAAATGGAACTCCATAGATGGGACTGACAATGACTAGCAGCATGTTAGTGGAATACACAAGCGTAAATCAACTTTATTCCTGTGTATAATAGGAGTGGATAGCCCTATGGAATCCCCTTATATTTGCACATGTGTGATGTTTGCAGATTTTGGACGTAACGTTTAAGGAAATGATACATTTTGAGCCCTTCCCGACAAGCCCTATATCCCAGGATTTGATCCCAGGTTTTCTGCTTCAGACTGGATTATATGAGTCTACACTATCAGATAATCTGGGATAAACAGAAAATCTGGGATCAGATCCTGGGTTATAGGGCCTGTCCAGAAGAACCCTAAGACTACATTCCTAAATAGACTTCCTGGTAGGCAAACAATATTAGCATTAATTGAGCACGAGCTATCCAATGGAAGGGTAATACTCCATGATTCATTGGATACTGCCACTCTGTTACACATGGTTTCAACCTGTCCTTATATTCTTTGTTCTTAAAACTAAATCCCCAAATTCCAGTTCAGGTGTGAAAGCTTCCTCTCCATTTTCAAGCTGTTGTTGTTACAGTGGACAAGTGGATCAGACATATTGGTGGGTCATGACTATTAACATGACTGTCATGGTGGCAGTATACAATCTTCAGGGTATCTTTCAAGCTGCATGGTATAGCACCATGATATCTGTAATTAGTAGTATAGAAAGGGGTATTTAGAATTTGAGAAATGATATGGTGAAGTGATTTGGGTGGTGGGCTGCAAGACCGAACATAAGGTCCACGGCTCTAGATTATTAAATATGGTTTTCTGTGGTGAGCAGATGTTGACTACTGGATGGTATGTTCTGTATCAGAAACTAGAGCTAATGTGGTCTATCCAATGCAATTTTCTGAATCAGCACCACACCACACTGAATCTAAAGTTGATCAAAAACTGATTTCTAACATTGGTACTAATGTTGGAGAGTGGTCCTTGGTCAAAGTGGTCCCTGGTCAAAGTAATCCCTGGTCAAAACAGGTTTGGAACCAGTGCTCTAGTGGCTTTCCTTCGTACAGGCCACATGATTCACGAATCCTATTGAAGGCACAGTAAGTTTGTTTTCTGCTGCTCTATAGATGGGATCATGAAGCAATGGATTCAAACAGCAGGAAATGAGATCCCACCTAAGTATTAGGATGACCTTCCTGATGGTAAAAGCTGTTTGATACTGGAAAGTGATGCCTGGAGGGTGGGGGAGTCTCCTCTCTGGTGGGTTTTTAAACAAAGGCTGGATGACCATCTGCCAGGAATGCTGTGATTGTGCTTGCCTGCATGGCAGGGATTTGGACTGTATGGCCCTGGCGGTCTCTCCCATAGGAACCATGGCATTTAAAGTCAAACTGTGGTGCTATAACTGTGTTAAAGGCCCAGAGTATCATTTTATTACACATGAATCCATATTTATTTATTGCCAGTATGTTCCTTGGCTTTTGTATCTCACGCTTACTGTTTTGATTAAATTGGAAATTCTTGGAATTGGGGATGAACTGACATTATGTGAAATTCAACAGTCATCAATAATTTAAGTCCCATTTGCTTCAGGAGGTCTGGTCCAAGAATGACTATGTACAGATAGAGCACAAGTAGATAAACAACTGACTTTAGAGTAAGGAAATCTAACTTCGTCACAATCTGTTAGTAAATAAGTAATATATATTTTTATCCTAGGTGTCTCATATGAGCTAAAGAAGTGGGGGGGGGGGGTTAAAGTAATTTACATAAAAATATGCAAAGGAAATGCATTTTATTCTTAACAAAGATTGCTAATGAAAATTGAGAACTTCTTCCAATATAACAAAGATTGCTAATGAAAATTGAGAACTTCTTCCATATCCAGTATGCTGATTTTCATCCTTTTAGGTAGATTCGCATTAGGTGTAGCACCATCATCAATTCAACAATATCTTTCCATTTCTCAGACCACCATAATATTATGCCCTTATGTCATTCTTTTTCTTTATGATTAAGGTACTGTCCATAACTGTATCACCCCAAATTATGAAGCCTGACCCTTCTTTTGTTCCAATAAAATTTATACTTTGGTATGTGAACTTCTCAGCTTGAAACTCGACAATATCATTTCAATGACAACTAAAACTCCTGCATCAGATTTCCAAGTGCTTACCACATATTTTTGCTGAGTCATAGTAGCTGCAGGCAAATAATTATCTTTTATTATTATAGCTATAAATGCATGACATAGAGTTTTGATGTAGAACATACCCCTGACTGTCCCAATTTAGCAGGGAAATCTGGGTTGCTGTAGGTTTTTCGGGCTGTATGGCCATGTTCTAGAAGCATTCTCTCCTGACTTTCAGCCTGCATCTGTGGAAAGAAACCTCTGCATCCTCAGAGGTTGTGAGGTTTGTTGGAAACTAGGAAAATTGGGTTTATATATCTGTCGAAGAACTCTTGTTTGTTGGAGCTAGGTGTTAATGTTTCAATTGGCCACCTTGATTCGCATTTGATGGCCTGACAGTTTTTAGGTGTGGGAAACTGTTGAGAGGTGATCCTGATTGTTTCTTGTCTGGAGCTCCCCTGTGTTTGAGTTTTGTTTTTGTTTTTATTTACTGTTATAGTTTTAGAGTTTTTTTTAGTACCGGTAGCCTGCCATTTTCATGGTTTCTTCCTTTCTGTTGAAGTTGTTCACATGCTTGTGGATTTCAATGGCTTCTCTGTGTAGCCTGACATGGTAGTTGTTAGAGTGGTCCAGCATTTCTGTGTTCTCAAATAATATGCTGTGTCCAGGTTGGTTCATCATATACCATATACCATGCAGCTGTGGACAAGTCTATATAGGGACCACCAAACACAGCGCCCAAACACGAATCAAGGAACATGAAAGGCACTGCAGACTAAGTCAACCAGAGAAGTCAGCCATAGCAGAGCACCTGATGAACCAACCTGGACACAGAATTATTATTTGAAACTCAACAAGGTTAGTACACACCAAACAAGATCACTATGCTGGCTGTTGTATTGGATCACACGCTGGACACTTCCCAAGTGTCTAGGACTGTGTGATGTATCGGTGAATAATGTGTGCAGATCCCAGTAGGATGGCCTTTTGCAGCTGACAGATGGTAATTTTGTCAGTGCCGATTGTGTTCAAGTGCAGGCCAAGGCTTTAGGCACTGCACCCAGTGTGCCAATCACCACTGGGACCACCTTGGCTGGCTTGTGCCAGAGTCTTTGCAGTTCAATCTTTAAATCTTCGCATTGTGTCAGATTTTCCAGTTGTTTCTCTTCAATCCTGCTGTCGCCTGGGATTGCAACATCGACGATTCATACTTGGTTTTTTAACACGATCATGAGGACACAAGTATTGTGCTCTAAAACTATTATTATTATTATCCCAGACTCAGGCAAAAGCAAACTGCTACAGTGTATAACTTGTGTATTTGTCTTCATTTGCCATCTTGATCACACTCTTATATTGTTTGGCCACAAATTTCCCAGGTTTCATCTGAGAAAAGTTGGAAATAACAACTACAACAACAACAACAACAACAACAACTTTATTTTTATGCCTTTATCTCCCCAAAGGGGCTTGGACAGCTTACATGGGGCCAAGCCCAACAGAACAGATAAAACATAACACATTAAAATGCATATTAACAAAATAATAGCAAAAGCAATATAACAAAATAAACACAACAACATTAAACAGTGTATAAAACAAACATCAGAACTGACAACCAATAGCAAAGTTTAATGTTTCAACAATTATGTTACTGTTGGGGCTGAAACCACAGCTTGCTTAAGCAGACATTAGTAGGGGATTTCCAGCTTGTAATTTATACTCTCAGCCACAACACCAACTCTCTCGAGATTATATCATCAAACTTCATCTCAACCATTAAAATTAAAAGAAACATCAATCTGTAAGAGTTTTGTTTATCTTGGCTGGACTGTTAGGTGGTTGATCAAACAAACAGAGATCAAAATATGCTCTTCTAACTAAGCATTTTGTTCTCTTGTCTCAGCATTTTATATACACACATATAAAGAGAGAGAGGGAGAGCAGTTTTATATTTGTACTGAACTGTTTGCAGTATATCACCACTCATTTTTGAATGCTTGGTGACAGAAAGTTTTTGCATCTTTGGCTATGGCTAGTGCAGGAATAGACAACTGGTGCCACTATACATGTTGGACTGTCTGTTGGATCAGCCCTACCCAACATATTTGATTACAAGGTTGCGTATTTCTAGACTAATGCTTTGACAGAATTTAAAGAGTTGTCATATAACATTTCTACTTTGACTGAATGAGACAAAAGGGAGTAGCCGCATTACCCAGTATTATCAATTTGATAATACCTTATCTATTGGTACTCATACAGGATTATGATATTTGTGGTTTGGTGCTGTACTTAGATCTAACAGAGAGCTGTAGCACACAATAATAGTAATAGTATTGCACACAATAATAGTAATAGTAATAGATCTTCTGGGGAGGCCCTGCTCTCTATCCCGCCTGCTTCACAGGTGCGGCTGGCGGGGACGAGAGACAGGGTCTTTTCTGTGGTGGCCCCTCGGCTATGGAACGCCCTTCCCATGGAGGTAAGATCAGCCCCCTCGCTGATGGTGTTCCGAAGAAGATTAAAAACCTGGATGTTCGAACAGGCATTTGGTTAATTCAGTGCAATGAATGTAATGATTAAAGGATTGGTAATATGGACGACGAAACTGGATCACGATTTTAGTCAGGAGATGCATTGAATTGTTATTGATGTGCGAATATTGTGTATCATGCTTTTATGGTTTTAAATTGTATACTGTTGATTGTTGTATTTTGTTGTAAACCGCGTTGAGTCGCCGGCAAGGCTGAGAAACAGCGGTATACAAGTATAGCAAATAATAATAATAAATAATAAATAAAATAATAATAATAATAATAATAATAATAATAATAATAATAATAATAATAATAATTAATAATATGAACACGCAAAAATACTGTGGGACTTTCAAAGACAGACTGACAAAGTTTTGGAACACAATACACCAGACATCATGATTGTGGAAAAGAAAACAGTTTGGATTATTGATTTCTCCATACCAGGTGACAGTTGCATTGAGGAAAAACAATAGAAAAAACTCAGTCGTTATCAGGACGTCAAAATCTAACTGCAAAGGCTTTGGCATAAACCAGTACAGGTGGTCCCAGTGGTTATCAGTACACTGGGCACCATGCCAAAAGATCTCAGCTGGCATTTGGAAACAATAAACATTGACAAAATCATGATCTGTCAACTGCAAAAGGCCACCTTACTTGGATCTTCACACATCATTTGAAAATACATCACAAGGTCCTAGATGCTTGGGAAGTGTTTGACTTGTGATTTTAAATAGCCTCTGACTGTCTGCCTATATATGTTGTGTGCCTATGGCATTGAATGTTTGCCACGTATATGTACATTGTAATCTGCCCTGAGTCCCCAGCGGGGTGAGAAGGGCAGAATATAAATACTGTAAATAAATAAATAAATTTTGTGATACGAAATCCAGTATATATATATATATATATATATATATATATATATATATATATATATAATTTGCTGTGTTTTTGTGTCAGAATAATAACAACAACAACTACTACTACTACTACTACAACTACTACTTTGGGGGACTAAATAGGGTCTTACAAAGGACTGCTTTCCCATTATAGCTGATGTGTGGTAATGGTAGCTAATAACAAGAACAACAATTTTTTTCTCCTTCTCTCTCTCACTCTCTCGTGTGTGCTACCAGGTATGTCTTCTCTACCCTGGCCTGGGAAGCCTCCCAAGGCCGAGCAAGCACTGGCGTGTGTAACAGCCTTCTTTCCTTCTTTCTCACCCTCTCCTTCTCTCTCTCACCCCCTCGAAAGTGTCATCAGGTGAGTCTTCTCCACCCAAGACCAAGAATGCACTGGCAAGGCCGAGGGCAACGCGCTGGTGTCTCCTTCCTTCTCTCCCTCTTGCGGATCTTATTTTAGGTCTTGTGGCCCACGGGTTAGGAACCACTGATATAGACCAAGTTTGGGTAAGGCACATCATGGCTTTCTTCTATTCTGATTGGCTCAACAGGCAGGGCTCACAGGGTAACCCTGTGCAAGCACATGACAGCCTCTCCACATGTTCCCAAATAAAAACAAAAAAACCCATTGTCCAATTTCACAGATTCAACGTTCTCCAGTATAGAGAAGAACATTATACTGGCCTATCATATAGTGCAGAACTGGGAACCCGATAGCTCTCCAGTCTCCATAAGTCATTGGACTGTAATTCCTAGCATTCCTCACCATTGGCCATGCTTGTTAGGGGTGGTATGAGTTGCAATTGAATTATCTCTGAAAGGACGCATAATTTCTCTCCTGATATAACAGTCCTAGATTAAGAGTTTGATGCAGAAAATACAATTGGAAACTCTAATTTAACATCTCAAATATGACACAGGGACTGAAATCCATATTTTAAGCACTGAAATCCATATTTTAAGATCCTTGTAGAAGTTTGCAGATGCTTGTAACCTTCCAAACTTTTTTTTAAAGTAAGTAAAAGTACTTGTTCCAATTAATTTTGAGAAACAGGAAGGTAAACAGCTTTTTAAAACAGATTTATAAATGTAATGAATTATTGGTTAGGTCTTGAACTTTAAGTAATGACTTTTAAAACTAATTTTCTAAGCTCTGCCTGCACCTTATTCATAAGTTGCCCTTGCATAAATTAATACTTACTCGTTGAAATATTAATATCCTAAGTTCCAAAGGGAAAATACTAGGAATAGTAGCTTGAGATGTTACCAGTTTGAAAAGTGTGATGCAGATATTCTTTTTGGAGCACAATTGATAGTCTCTATCAAGGCAAAAAATATATAAGCAGTGGATGGAAAATATGGAACAATTGATGTGATATCACACCTTCTATACAATTCTGTGTCTGAAGCAGGGTAATAACAGGATTGTTAAAAAATTAGTCAGCAAAATAAATGTTACATGTTCATCATATCCACTGGGGATACTTTCCAGGACCCCAAATGGCTAACTGCATCTGTGAATAATAGTGAAACCACTAAAAGTTTTGAATATACTTGAGCTGGATGTACACTATAGAATCACACTGAAGAACCTAGAGAGGCCTATAACTACTTCTTGGGTGAATATATTTTAGAACATAGGTTAAGAGTCCTAAATTGAACCAAGCAAGTGCGACTCTTGGGGATGAGAGACAGGCCTTCTCAGTGGTGGCCCTCATCTGTAGAACTTCCTCCCCAATGAAATCAGGTCAGGCCCCTTCCTCCTGTCCTTTAGGGGGAAAAAAAACCCAAAACATGGTTGTGGAACCAAGCATTTGAGCAGCAGACTCAGCAATAATGATCGACAAGGGATAGACCCTGGATTATGACTGTAAAATTGTGTAATTTTAAATTTATGTTTTTAACTGGTTTTAACTATTTGTTTTAAAAGTATTTAAATATTTGTTTTAACTGGATTATTTTTATAATTTTATTTGTAGGCATCTAATGGTTGCCTGTTGTCAGGCCGCCCTGAGTCCCCCTTTGGGGGTGAAAAGGACGGGGTATAAATATGTGGAATAAATAAATGTGTGAAATAAACTTCCTAGTCCACATTAAAAAAAGCAGGTTTACAAGTGGATACAGAAAACTGTTTGAGGAGTGCATTCCCTAGAATTCCTATTATCCCATTTATAAGTTAGAGACTAAGGATGCATCTATACTTAGAACAGTGGTTCCCAACCTTTTTTGTTGTTGTTGTTTTGTTTTTTTTGAACAGGGACCACTTTTACCAAGGACTACTTTCCAACATTAGTACCAGAAGGGTTATGAATCAGTTTTTGGCCAACTTTAGGTTTGGTTTGGGGTACTAATTCAGAAAATTGCATTGGATAGACCACATCAGCTCTAGTTTCTGATACAGAACATATGCCATGGTCAGCGACAGGGAAGGCATGAAAGGAGTGTAAATAAAATAAAATAAATAAGATAAAATAAAATAAAGAGGAAGGAGGCTTGCGGACCAGATTTTTGTTCTCGCAGTCCATTGGTAGTCACTGACTTAGAATTAATGCAATTTGAGACCACCTTAATTGTCATAGCTCAATGCTATGGAACCATAGGATTTGCAGTTTGTTGAGGCACCAGCACTCTCTGGCAGCAAAGGTTTGAAATCTTATAAAACTGCAATCCCACAATTCAATAGGATTGAGCCATGGCAGTTAAAGTGGTGTCAAATTGCATTAATTCTGTAATGTAGATGCACCCCTAATGCTCATGACTAATACTTTGCATCAGTAGGAGGCGACAGAGAGATCAAGAGACCTCAGTATAGTTTCTCCTTTCCTGTCTTTCTGAAAAATTGCCTCTTCAAAAGTAGATTGCTATTCTTAGTCTTTACTTCCTTCCTGCTTTTTCTCCAAGAGCTTATTGTTAATCTTTCGTTGTCTTACAAAGAGCGAGCAGCATGTCTCCATGAGGTCTGTAAGCACACTCACAGTCTTAAAAGTCTGCTCAAGGGGATTTTGTAAACTGAATTAGGATTTCTCAGCTGTCCCATAGTTCTAGAAACAATAATCATGGGAATGGTTCCCCCTTTTATAGCCAACTCCCAGGGTGATCCTGCTCTTTCAAAAGAAACAGGTTCAACACTAAAGTGGAGTACCTTAAATATCCATTATTTTTCTTATATCCCCATACAATATATTTCAAACACAAGAGCTTCCATTTTAATGGTGCTAGACCATTTTACATTCTAAGACTAGCAAGGGTTAAGACCAAGACTTTGGACTTGGAAGCAAGTGGGCAACCAGAAATAAAGGATCAGAGCATCTCACACTAGGCATGGTTTGCCATAAAACAGAAGATTTATGAATCATAGAAACATGGAGATGGAAGATGGTCATCTGGACTAACCCCTTGCCATACAGCAGTGGTTCTTAATCTGTGGGCTGTGGACCACCAGTGGGCCATGAGGACGAAAATCTGGTCCAAGAGCCTCCTTCCTCTTTTTAAAATTTTATTTTATTTCTGGTTCTTTCATGCCGTCTGCCACTCCTTCCCTGTTGCTGACCATAGCATATGTTCTGTATCAGAAAGTAGAGCTGATGTGGTTTTTCTAAATCAGCACCCCAAACTGAATCTAAAGTTGACCAAAAACTAGTTCGTAACCTTTTGGTACTAATGTTGGAGAGTGGTCCCTGGTCAAAGTGGTCCCTGGTCAAAAAAAGGTTGGGAACCACTGCCATACAGGAACACAGAATCAAAACTAACAGATGGCCATCCAATCCCAGTTTAAAAACCTTCAAAGAAAATGACTCCACCAACTCTGAAGAGCATATTTCATTGTCAAACAGTTCTAACCATCAGGAAGTTCTTCCTAATAATCAGATCAAATATATTTTCCATACAATTTTAATCTACTGTTCCATGATCTATAGCAGAGCAACAGAAAAAGCCTGCTCCATTATAAATATGAAAGTGAGGAATTTTTTGGGCCTGATATGCTAGATAGAGTTTGATGTCCAATAAATATCAAGATGGTTGAAAACTCACATTACTACTGCATCTCTCCTTTCTGAGTATGTGGCCAAGGCTATCTGTTCCAGTAAGGCCTCATCAAAGTCCTTAGTCTGTCTTGGAGGCCAATAGTAGACCCCCCCCCCCCCCCCACAATGACATCCCTGTTGTTTCTTCCTCAACCTTTTACCCAGATTTTCTTAACCTGGCTTCCAGGATTAAAGTCCTAGATCTCCTCACGGGTGTAAACATTCTTGACATATAATGCTATTCCTTCTTCCTTGTCTATTTAGTCTGGTCTATTTGGTCTCTTTAATGACTCAAGAAGGCAAGCTGAGAAACAAAGCATGGCAAGGCATGCACAACAAGGAGAACATAAACAAATGGAAAAACAGCCACAATCACAAACCGATATAATCAAATTCCTCACTGATCCATTGGTATGATGCTCTGTAAGCATGAGTCACCCAGTGAAGCTATTTGGTTTTAGAGAAAACAAGGCGGGCTGCAACTGCCATCTAATTCAACCCCTACTAGGGAGGAATACTCAACTACAGCATTCATGAAAGATGCCATCCAACCTCTGTTTAAGAAAACTAAAGAAGAATCAACTATCTATCCTAGGCAATCTATTTCTTTCTGTGTGAGAGAGGCAGAGGAATTTCTGCAAAAAGCACTATCTTATCTGGATTTTGTGTCACTCATGAACTTCACCTCCATGTCCATTTAAAGCCAATATTAGGTTTTGTGGGCAGGAAACATCCAGACTCTTCAGAATCTTTCCTCTTTCCTGACTCATGTCAATATCATGCCATGGCAATATTATTCTTGTGTCTTCAATTGGATTGGGACTCATGGCAATCCTATCCTAGGGAATATTTTGGCAAGATTTATTCATAGCAGATTTGTCATGGTCTTCCCCTGAGGCTGAGAGAATGTGCTGCTGATGAAGGATCTGAACACTGTTCTCCCATTGTCTCAGTCCAGTAATCAACCTCACCACATTGGCTCTGGTCAAAAATCATAAAACCTCCATAAAAACGTAATGTTGTAAAAAATATATGGTAGAATCACTTAGACTGCTTGTAGTCACTACCCAAACATAGAAAAACATGCAGAAAGGGACTGTGGAACACCTTCTCTATGAGGATTGGTTGCAAACACTGTGACATATTTGCTTGGGAGAAGGGAAAGTAAAGGAGAGCATGAAAGAGCTGAACAAAATGAGGCACAATGCAGAGACAGTGGGAAGAAGCTTTTATACTAGGCCTGGGTAACAACGGAAAAATTTGTTTCTAAACTCGATTCGTTTTTAGGGGTTTTTTGCATTTTGTTATTTTAAAGAATTCCGAAATTTTCCTTTTAAAAAGTTCGATATTTACGAAATTTCGTTAATATTAACGAATCAATTCGTTAAAATGGTGGACGCGGTTGCGCAACGTGAAAATAATAGTTTTAAATAATAGTTTTAATCTCGGAGAAGGAAAGAGGGGGGAAAGAGAGAGAGAGGAGGGGGGAAATCTCTATTCTGGTTTGACAATGCTTCTCAATAATAATAATAATAATAATAATAATAATAACAAACCCCTTTCTGCCTTCGTGCATATAAGGCACAGTGAAAGCACTACTGAAAGATGGCCACCCATTCTTAATAATAATAATAATAATAATAATAATAATAATAATAATAGTTTTACCTCGGAGAAGGAAAGAGGGGAGAGAGAGAGAGAGAGAGGAGGGGGGAAATCTCTATTCTAGTTTGACAATGCTTCTCAATAATAATAATAATCATAACAGTTTTAACCCCTGCCCAGGAAGGCAGGAGGTTAGGCAGGCAACAGGCAGGTCTCTGAGTGCTGCACTGCTGTGTCTCTTTGCCCAATGCACGCAGGCCAGAGTGAGGAACAGGAGGAGAGGAGAATTTGATCCACTTAAGCAGAGGCCAGGGACCCGGAACTGGGGTAAATGCCGACCCGCTTGCAACCAGGGAGAGGGGAGGGAAACAACTATAAAACTTGCACCAGACATACGGAAATAATAACGAAACAATTACAAAACAATTACGAAATAGATTTAAAAATTCGTTTCGTTTTTTAGTTGCTCCTGGATGGTTCAATATCGCTTCGTTATAAAAAAAACGAATTATTAACGAATTACGAAATTAATGAACGAAACCGCCCAGCCCTATTTTATACTTCTCTTCTAAATATTTGAACTTTGTGTTTGGCCTTTGTGTCAGTTCCTAAACCGGACCTCCCTATCTCATTTAAAGCAAATTGCAGAGCTGGAATCATTTAGCTACTGCACCTGAAATGCAGGAGACCCAGAACTTGTGAAAAATATTTGTAACCCATTGTATTATTTAACTATGGAATCCAGTTCCAAAAAATGGTGATGACTGCCAATCTGGATGGCTCTGAACTGAATAATTTCCCAAAACCTTGTTTTATTGCTGCTGCTGTTGTGTGCCTTCAATCCATTTCCAACCTATGGTTATCCTAAGGTGAAACTATCACAGGGTTTTCTTGGTAAGATATGTTCAGAAGAGGTTTGTCATTGCCCTCCTCTGGGATTGGGATCTCAAGATCACCCAATGGGTTTTAATGGCTGAGCATGAATTCATACACGGGTCTCCTGAATCATAGTCCAACACTCAAATCACTATACCACACTTGCTCTTCCTGCTAGTAATGCTATCTGTCTAATACCTCCAGGTTACTCAGCACTGGCTACTGTTGTCCTCAAGTTTTGCCAGATATGTATTTATTTATTTATTTATTTATTGCATTTATATATCGGTTCACATCCAATAAATGGCAAAAATTCAATGCCCCACATACAATAAAAACAGCATATCACACATCTGAAACAATAACATGTAACTATACATTAAAGCATTAAAACAATAAACCATTAAACCATCAAACATAAACATAAAACATTTTAACACTGCACAGATCTGCTATGTTATTGTTGTCACTCACTAAATGCTTGTTTGCATAACCAAGTTTTTAGTTGTATTCCAAACACCAGGAGGGAAAGTGCTGATCTAATCTCACTGCGAAGGGAGTTCCACAGCCAAGGGGTCACCACCAAGAAGGCTCTGTCTCTCATCCTCACCAATCACATCTGGAACAGTGGCAGGACTGAGACCAGGACCTCCCCAGTTGATCTTAATGCTCTAACTGGCTCATAAAGGGAGGTGCTTGGATAAATGGACTGAAACCACTTAGGGCTTTATACTTTGAATTGGGCTTGGTAGCAGACTGACAGCTAGCAGAGCTGACACAACAGGGTCAAAGGCAGCCCCATGTAGAGAGCACTGCAGAAGCCTATTCAGGATGTAACAAGAGTATGGACTACCATGGCCAAGTCTGACTTCCCAAAGTAGTCAGTTATGGGAAGGGCAAAATATGTTAATTTCATACAAACACAACTATAAGTATTCTGTTCCCCAAACTAAAATTTCACTTAGGTTTCCAGATGTCTAGCCCTGGAGGGGGAGGGGGGGGGAGGGACCTTTCACACCTTCAACTTTGTGTTCACCTTCCTTTGGTCTGTCAGCTTCTTTTTCTTTGGATGACTAAAATCTATTACTAAACCCTAGACTCTCAAACAAAGTTTGTAGTTACTGCAATATTAGTAATACTAAGACAGAAAGGGAAAAAATCATTGGGAGCAAGGAGAATTCTTCCTTTGGGTTAGAAATGCCCTCTTATCTGTTTTCTGGAGACATTGAGTAGGCTATTTAGTGTTATTGTGTACTTTCAAGTTATTTCTTAGTTAAAGTTAGTTTCTTAGTCACCTTGAAGGAGCTGGGGGTGGTGACAGCCGACAGGGAGCTCTGGCGTGGGCTGGTCCATGAGGTCTTGAAGAGTCGGAGACGACTGAACGAATGAACAACAACAACAAGGCAAACCTTTCAAGGGCTTTTCTTGGCAAGATCTCACCAGAGGGGGTTTGCCTTCCTCTGTGGTTAAGAAAGTGTGACATGCCCAAAGTCACCCACTAGGCTTCTGTGGCTGAATGGGGATTTGAACCCTAGTGTATTAAAACTTTAATTCACCATACTAGCTCTCAGTGGGCTATTTGGATAAAATATAGTAGTAGAGCATGACCTTTTCTATAAGCAAATGAATGAGCAGTCACTGAGGGGAGTTCCAGATATGTCAGATTGTCACTCCCAGTAGTTCTATCAATGATGTGAAATGCTGGAAATTCCAATTCTACATAGTGATTGCCAAACAATCCCTATGATAAATAACATGTAGGGGAAAGGGCAGCTTCAATAGCCAGTGTCCCATCAACTTCTATGTTTGTTTTTGTGGGGAAAGGTGAGTTCTACTATTTATAGGAGGCATTTTCAAAGCTTGGAATAGCTACTTTTTTTTAGAGTTGGGGGACTACGGGTGATGAAGTCCCAAAACATCATCCATGTTCCCTTAACTGTCCCAAAATTAAGTTTCGAAAGCTGTGATGCCTATTATGGGTGATGTAGTCCTCCAAGTAGAGAGCTGTGGTTTAGTGGCTTCACTATGACTCTAGCGACTGGGGATCAAATCCCCATTTGGATACCTCAGGATGCACATTTATTCAAGCCCCCGGTGGTGCAATGGGTTAAACGCTTGTGCCAGCAGGACTGCTGAACAAAAGATCAGCGGTTCAAATTCATGGAGAGAGGGTTGAACTCCCTCTGTCAGCTCCAGCTCCCCATGTGGGGACATAAGACAAACTTCCCACAAGGATGGTAAAGCATCAAACATCCAGGTGTCCTTGCAGACAGCCAGTTATCTCACACTAGAAGCAACTTGCAGTTTCCCAAGTCACTCCTGACACACACACATACACAGACACACACAAACTTTTATTCAAATAGAGGCATGTTAAAATCTGAAGAAACCAGAAATTCCAATTCTGTTCTCACGCATTTCAGATGAGGGATACTAAATGACATTATTATGCTGCACACAATAATGTGCACAATATGTGTGTGACATTTTCTCTTTCGGAAGGAAAGTGTGCCGGCGTCAGACAGTTCCCTTGGGAGGAAAGGCAAGGGCAAAAGCAGAGACTCTTTGGGACAGAGTCAAGGGAGGCCTTAGAGAGGATCAGAAGGAGCAGAGTTGGGATGGGGATGACAGGGTCTAAAAAGCCAGAAAAGTGCTTGTGGTTGTTGTTGTTTTGCACTGCAACCTAGGAAGCACCTCAACAACTAGACAAAACAATGGTTAAATCAAATAGGAGATGTCATTCAAAGTGCAAAGTTGGGCACAATGTAGAATCGATGCAATTTGATATCACTTCAACTGCCACAGCAGAATGCTATGGAATCCTGCAATTTATAGAAGGATAAAACACCCGGGACAGCACCTGGGAAAGTTACTTTGGGAACTTTGACATATGTGAGCTGTAGTTACTGGGATGTTTAGTTCACCTACAATCAAAGAGCATTCTGAACTCCACCAATGATGGAATTGAACCAAATATGGCACACAGAACTCCCACGAGGAACAGAAAATATATATCAGTGATTGCTTTTTTTGGGAGGAGGGGGGAGGGCGCCAAAATACTGTTTGCTTACAGTTGAAAATTACCGAGGGCCTCCTCTGTGCGCAGGATTCCATACTTCACACTTTAACAACACAACCGTTCAATGCTAAGGCTTCCCGCCAAAATGGAACTGTAGAGGAGAGTCTACTGAACAAGCCAGTACCTGCCGCATACCAGTACTGCCATCTGTTGAGGAGGCATTACTTTTCATTCAACCCTCCTATGTTTGGAGTTGGACTGGATGGCCCTTGGGGTCTCTACCAACTCTATAATTCTATGCCCCCCCCCGCTTCCCCCCCCCCCCCCCCCCCTGCTGCTCCTCCAAAAGCTTCTTCCTCCCGTAGCCTTTCAGGCGCGCCCTGCCACCCTAACCCAAAGGTCGAAAAGAGCGGCGTGGGGAGCAGCTCCTGTTCCCTCCGAGGGATGTGGCAGCTCGGCCGGCACCTTCCAAGGCGGCGCGGGGGGCGTTACAGCTCCTTCCGACTTGCCAAACCACTTCCCTCCCTTGCTCTCTCTCTCTCTCTGCCCGTTCCCCATCCAGCCCCATTCCGGAGTGAGCGTGGAGCCTCTTGGAGCCTCCTTCCTCTTCCCAAGGCGGGTGGGTCAGGGGCCAGGGCGGAGGAAGGGCCCGAGGAGGGCGACCTGTCTCCTCGCCTCCCCCTTTTCCTTGGCACAGCGGCGGCGGCGGCGGTGGCGCTTCCCTCCTTCGCCTTCCTTCGCCTTCCCCTCAGGCGCCCTGCAGCCGCTTCGCCCAAAGTTCATGCCCCTTGGAGAGTTTGCAGAGTTTGGAGAGTTTGGAGAGGGACGCGCCAAGCCGGGAGAGAAACTCTCCTGCCCTCCTCCGGCTGTCAGTCTTGCGGGAGAAAGGTGGCCTTCTTGCTGGCTTCCCTCTTCGTCCCCCTCCTGCTCCTTCTTCTTCTTTGCCTGCAATAAAGACTTTGGGCCGAGCAGCCCCAGTCCCGATGCACCGCCTGGCCCTCCTCCTCCTCCACTTGGGAGCCTTGGCCAACTTTGGGGACCCGGCCGCCCCGAGCGGATCTATCCGAGCCTTGCGGGCGTCCCACCTGCGCAGAGATGGTGAGTGCGTGTTTTGGGCTCTCCTCCGCTTCTTTGTGGGTTGAAGGGGAAAGTGGACCAGAAGCCAGGATGTCAAAGCCTGGCAGTGATGGATGGGGGCCCTTTGTGCAAAGAAAAGAGGGGGTTTGGCTCCTCCAAACAGAGGGCAGGTGGGTAAGAGACTGAAAGGGAACTTTTGAAAAACCTTCAGCTCACCACATCTGGTCAATTTATGCATGTATTGTCGAAGGCTTTCATGGCTGGAATCACTAGGTTCTTGTAGGTTTTTTCTGGCTATAGGGCCATTAGGAGAAATGCCTCTAGAACATGGCCCTATAGCCCGAAAAAACCTACAAGAACCTAATTTATGCATGCTAGCTGAGGGGAGGGGAAGGGGATTCTAGGAGTTGTAGTCCCCCCAAAGGAACCTGTGCATACTTCTCTGTCCCTCTTCCAACTATCCTTTCCAGATAACCTTTTGCAAAGTAGCTTTTTGAGTTGTTGTGAGTTCCATGTGGATGTCCTATAAGTGATGAAGAAGCAAAACACTACTAAGTTTACCCTTGACATGAAGTCTGGTTATGTCTGACTCTGGTGGTTGGTGCTCATAGAATCATAGAATCAAAGAGTTGGAAGAGACCTCATGGGCCATCCAGTCCAACCCCCTGCCAAGAAGCAGGAATATTGCATTCAAATCACCCCTGACAGATGGCCATCCAGCCCCTGTTTAAAAGCTTCCAAAGAAGGAGCCTCCACCACAATCTGCGGCAGAGAGTTCCACTGCTGAATGGCTCTCACAGTCAGGAAGTTCTTCCTTATGTTCAGATGGAATCTCCTCTCTTGTAGTTTGAAGCCATTGTTTTGCATCCTAGTCTCCAGGGAAGCAGAAAACAAGCTTGCTCTCTCCTCCCTGTGGCTTCGTCTCACATATTTATACATGGCTATCATATCTCCTCCCAGCCTTCTCTTCTTCAGGCTAAACATGCCCAGCTCCTTAAGCCACTCCTCATAGGGCTTGTTCTCCAGACCCTTTATCATATTAGTCGCCCTCCTCTGGACACATTCCAGCTTGTCAATATCTCTCTTGAATTGTGGTGCCCAGAATTGGACACAATATTCCAGGTGTGGTCTAACCAATCATCTTCATTTCTAAGCCAAAGAGCCGCCATTGTCTGCAGACGCCCCCAAGGACATGTGGCCAGCATGATTGCATGGAGCACTGTTACCTTCCCACTGAAGCGGTACCTATTGATCTACTCACATATGCATGTTTTTGAACTGCTAGGTTGGCAGAAGCTGGGGCTGACAGCGGGAGCTCACCCTACTTCCTGCATTTGAATTGCCAGTGTTTCTGTTAGCAAGTTGAGCAGCTCAGTGGTTTACTCCACTGTGCTGCCAGGGGCTATACATGAATGAATAATACATAAATAAACAATGATTTCGCAGCAGAAGGAAGTCCCACTGAATGGACACAGTCTCTTGTAGGTGAGCATATGAATGTGTCTAAAGCTGAGTGTGAAGTAAACTTTTGACACAGAATGGAGCCTAAACCCCAATTTCACCAGCTTCACCTTGTCAGAAAAGAAACCACCTCCACATATTTGTGGCAATGGAGACCTGAATACTATAAACAAACTTAAACCAATTCCATATGGATGTCTTATAAGTGATGAATAAGCAAAATGCTACTTGTATTGTCGAAGGCTTTCATGACCAGAATCACTGGGTTGTTGTGAGTTTTCCAGGCTGTATGGCCATGTTCCAGAAGCATTCTCTCCTGGCATTTCACCTGCATCTATAGCAGACACCCTCAGAAGTTGCAACATCCACCGGAAACTAGGAAAATGAGGTTTATATTTATTTATTTTATTTATTTACACCATTTATACACACTTATTTATACCACTTTTCTCAGACCTCAGACAACTCAAAGCGGTTAACAACAGCAAAATTCAATGCAAAACATCATAAAACGATTATGGGACAGTTAAAACAATAGCATCATCAACAATTAAATATCAATATAACAATCATTAGGGTGGGAGAATGAATTCTTGTCTGTTTGAGGTAAGTGTGAAGCCAGACTTTGAAACTGCTAGGCCATTAAATGCTAATCAAGGTGGCCAATTGAAACATTCATACCTACCACAAACAGACAAGAGTTCTTTCTCCCACCCTTGACAACCCCATTTTCCTATTTCCAAAAGACTTTACAAAAGACCTGAAATGTCAGGAGGGAATGCTTCTGGAACATGGCCATGTTGTTGTTGTTGTTGTTGTTGTTGTTCATTCGTTCCACTCTTTGTGACCTCATGGACCAGCCATGGCCAACATTTTGCTTATTCATCACTTACAGGACATCCACATGGAACTGGTTAATGTTTGTTTATGGTATTCAGGTCTCCATTGCCACAAATATATGGAGGTGGTGTTTGTTCTGACAATGTACAACCGGTGATATTGGGATATAGGCTCCATTCAGTGTAAAAAGGTTATGTCACACTCAGTTTTGAGACACACTCATATGCTCACTTGCCAGAGGGAGCCCCCAGTGGCGTAGTGGGTTAAACCCCTGTGCCAGCAGGACTGAAGACTGACAGGTCACAGGTTCGAATATGGGAGGAGCGCGGGTGAGCTCCCTCTATCAGCTCCAGCTCCTCATGCGGGAACATGAGAGAAGTCTCCCAAAAGCAAAAACATCCAGGTGTCCCCTGGGCAACATCCTTTCAGACTGTCAGTTCTCTCACATCAGAAGCGACTTGCAGTTTCTCAAGTTGCTCCTGACACGACAAAAAAAAAAACTTGCAAGAGACTGTGCCCATTTGGTGGGACTTAACTGCTGCTGAGAAATCATTGTTTATCTATGTATTATTTATTCATGTATAGTGCCCAGTGGTGCAGCGGGTTAAACCTCTGAGTTGCTGAACTTGCTGACCAAAATATCAGTGGTTCAAATCCAGGGAGCAGGTGAGCTCCCACTCTGCCAACTTAGTAGTTCAAACACATGTAAATGTGAGTAGATCAATAGGTACCTCTTAGCCCCAGCTTCTGCCAACTTAGTAGTTCAAACACATGTAAATGTGAGTAGATCAATAGGTACCTCTTCTTTGGGACCTTGGAGGCATCTATGGACATGCTGGCTCTTTGACTTAGGAATGGAGATGAGCACCACCCCCCAGAGTTGGGCACGACTAGATTTAATGTCAAGGGGAAACCCTTACCTTTAGCACACCTTTCTTCTTGAACCTGAGAATCAAAGTAGCTTTTAAAAGTAATACATGGACCCCGGTGGTCTTTTTACACTCTTTTTACATCCCATATAGCCTACTGTAATGTGCTCTATGTGGGGTTGCCTTTGAAGATTATTTGTAAGCTTCAAGTAGTCCAATGGGCGGCAACCAGATTCCTCACTGTAGCAGCGTCCAGGGAGCACACAATTGCTGTTACATCAGCTCCACTGGCTGCCAGTCTGCTACTGAGCATAATTCAAAGTGCTGTCTCTTGCCTATAAAGCCCTAAATGATTCTGGCCCATCTTACCTGTCTGAACGTATCTCCTTCTATGAACCACCTCAGAGATTAAGATCTTCTGGGGAGACCTTGCTCTCAATCCCACCTCCTTCACAGGTGCAACTGGTCGAGACGAGAGACAGGACCTTCTCAGTGGTGGCCCCTTGGCTGTGGAACTCCCTCCCCAGTAAGATTGGATCAGCTCCCTCCCTCCTGGCCTTCAGGAGGGAGGGAGGACATGGTTATGGAACCAAGCCTTCAGATAGGAATTGTAGTGCAATAAATGTGTATGGAATATGTACAATAACAACTGGAATGGCTTCATACTATGATAATGGTGGTTTTAATAATTGGCACAATGTTTTAAATATTATAATTCTTCTGTTTGAATGTAAATGTCTGTTTTAATTCTATGTTTTTATGGCATTGCATTGTTGCACATGAGTCCCCTTCGGGTAAATGTGATAGATAGATAGATAGATAGATAGATAGATAGATAGATAAATAAGAAGCATTTTAAATATAAACATACAAGGCTATTTTAGCAATGCAGTTAAACTATATGCTGACCCATATTCATTTAAAACTACCAAAATCCATGCCAAAGACAAAAGAAAATATGCTCACAACAGGGCATGTTCTTGGACAAGTACAAGTTGAAGAACTGGATGTAGAAAAGGTATGTGCGTGCACACGGCAAAAGGTGCTGTGTATCCCACATTATGTTTGAAACCATGGACATGCCCTTAATGGAGAGCAGGACATCTAGAAGCACATGGGTCTATCCAGGACCACTTTATGCACTACTATGAATTTGTACTGTAAAACATGATTGTGTGGCAAAAAATGTATGGAATTAGGGGGTCAATAACCATGCAAAATGAGCTTCAGTATTTTTAAAGTTACCCAATGCACATAAGTGAATATACTATCAAAGTGTTGTCGAAGGCTTTCATGGCCAGAATCACTGGGTTGCTGTGAGTTTTCCAGGCTGTATGGCCATGATCCAGAAGCATGCTCTCCTGACGTTTCACTCACATCTATGGCAGGCATCCTCAGAGGTTGAGAGAAAGTCTGCAGCTTGGTCTCCCGACATAGAAAGCCTCAGTGAATTGCACCTGTGTAGCATCATTCAAATGTACCTACAAGTTTCACATATTTTATATAGACAGTAGGGCTGGGCGGTTTCGTTTCGTTAATTCGTAATTCGTTAATAATTCGTTAATTTTTTTAATTACAAAACGATAACGAACCATTCTGGAGCAATTTTTTAAAAAAAACGAATTTTTAAACACGTTTTGTAAATGCTTCGTATTTTGTTATTGTATTCATTTCGTTATTGTTCTGAGGTCGTTTCGTTATTATTTCTGCATGTCTGGGGCAAGTTTTTTGTTTAATTAGTGAAAAAAAATTATAATATCACACCAACAGTCAACAACAGAGGGAGAGGGAAGCTTCAGAAGTTTTTGGAGGTTTTTTAGCGTATTTCGCGGTCACGTCCGCCATTAACGGATCGATTCGTTATTGTTTTGGAAATCGATTCGTTAATGTTTTGTAATTTTTTTCACATTTACGAAATTTCGTAAATATCGAACTTTTTAAAAGGAAAATTTTGTAATTATTTTAAATAACGAAACGCAACCCCCCCCCCCAAAAAAACGAATCGATTTTAGAAACAAATTTTTCCGTTGTTACCCAGGCCTAATAGACAGATGTTCACAAAGTATGAAGTAGTCCATACCATATACAGATATATATCTGTGTTCATCCAGTGAGATTCCATCCAGTATTATTTAAATGGGAAAAGAAGGGGTTGACTTGGTAAGCACTGGGTTACTGATATATTCCAAAAGTTTGATTGCTTGATCTAGAAGATTTGACCAATAAGGGACCAGATGGGTCTATATCCCACTTGTGTTGCTTTTGCAGAATCCCAGTGGCTCAGTTGTTGACATTTAAACTGCACAGTCTGTAATAACAAGGTTGGGAAAGACCTTTGCCTAAAATTCAATACTAATCTACAGATGTTTGGATACATATAAAGGATATCATAGGCTCTTTCACTTCCACTTAGGTAGGAAAAAAATGCAAAGATACAGAATGGGGGATGCGTGGCTCAACAACAGTATGCGTGCAAAGGATCTTGGAGTCCTTGTGGACAAGTTAAGCATGAGAAAGCAATGGGTTTAGGCACCTAAAAAAGCCAATGGGGCCTGCAAAAACAGGAGTCTAGTGACCCTTTCACACTTGGAATCACAGTATGTCCAATTTTGGGCACTGCAATTGAAGGGAGATGTTGACTCTAAGCTGGAATGTGTCTAGAGGAGGGTGACTCAAAGGATCAAGGGTCTGGAGAACTCCCCTATGAGGAGGGGCTTCAAGAGCTGAGCATATTTAACCTGCAGAAGAGAAGGCTGAGAGGGGAGACATGATCAATATGTGAGGAGAAGTCATAGGGAGGAGGGAGCAAGCTTGTTTTCTGCTGCCCTGGAGACTGGGATGCAGAACAATGGCTTCAAACTACAGGAAGGAAAGGAGATTCCACTTGAACATCATTAGGAAGAACATCTTTTCCATAAGAAGCTGTTCAGAAGTGGAACTATCTGCCCTGGAGTGTGATGGAGGCTTCTAAAGAGAAGCTGGATGGCCATCTGTCGGGGGTGCTTTGAGTGCAATTTTCCTGCTTCTTGGCAGAATGAAGTTGGACTAGATGGCCCACCAGGTCTCTTCCAACTCTAGAATTCTATTATTCTAATTCAAGATTATGAATGTCAAATTAAATGAGTCAAAGAGTAATGAAAATAAAATGCAAGAAATTGAAGAAAGATGGAACCGGGTCAAGAATTTTATTATGAATAATTCTAGAGATCACTGTTGAATGTTTTTATGTTGAATGTTTTTATATTGTGTAAATGCTATTTTAGATTGTAAGTCACTCAGAGCACCTTGGTGGAGAGCGACTAATTAAGAAATAAAGTGAAGTGAAGTGAAATGAAGAAAATTGCTATATATTTTTTACCTGAGGTAACATCTTTCCAGGAAACTCTTGGTTTTTCGATGTAACTTTATGGTCAGTTTCTAGCAGAAGTTGATTATAGAACTGGCATGGTCAAACTTTGGTCCTTCTGGTGTTTTGGATTTCAACTTCCAGAAATACCAGCCAGCTTACCGGCTGTTAGGAATTGTGGAAGCTGAAGTCCAAAACACTTGCAGGACAAAAGTTTGTCCATGTCTGTTATAGAATCATACCAGAGGACTAGAGATTTCTCAATTGTGTATTTTAATCAAATCTAGAAATAATCAAATCCACACCATCAAACTTGCAAAATATTGAGGGCCAACTGTAGTTATTAGGCTTGGTTGATTTTAAAAAATGGTTCAAAAATTCCGAATTTTTCTAAAAAAATTTTTTGGAACTTTACAAAATTTCAGAAATTTCCAAATTGGCTTGTTAATGATTGTGCAATATGTGATAAGCAAGATTTGAAAGTATGGGATTTGTAGTATCTTTTTAGGTAACTCACCGAAAACAAAGAAAATAACCAATGGCCCTGCCCTTTTTGCCTTGGAAACTGATTTCACAACTTTAGGAAGGAGAATTTGTGTTCAATGAGTGGCTTGAATTGATGGGAGATCTAGTTCCTGTTAGGTGATGTGGAACACAAACTAAAAAACTCTGAGGCCGATAGACCTGCTACAACATTTACTTTTAAAAATGTTGGAGTGAGTGCTTTGGTTCCTCCGTGTTGCTCTTTCCACGCACACCACTCACCCACACACTACCCTCACGGTTCCCACCCGTCCCAAACACCAACAGCAGCAACAACCCACAAGCGGCAAGGCAACCTGCCCAGCCAGTCAGGCAGCCAGGCAGGAAACAGGCCTTCTCCCAGTCCTTCTTCTCTACTTGCTTGCTTGCCCGCCATGCTCTTCTTCCAACCTCCCTTCAACACAACCTCCCTTCCCTTTGTCTTTCTCTTTCCCTTCTCCCTCCTCCTTTTTCTCTTCCCTTCCCAGCTCTGAATGAGCCTCTGAGCCATGTGCTCCCCAAAACTTCTCCCCTGATTGGCTGGGAGGCAAGGAGCCTCCCAGAATGCAAACCACTTGCCCCCCAGCAGGCTAGCAGAGGGCTGAAAATATGAGGAATAATTTCTGACTCACCTCCTGAATCGTAACAAAAATGGCAGAAAAAGCTTCAGAAGGGCAAAGGGACTTCTGTTTTTTTTAAATTCTTTGAAATTGCTTCAAAAAGGTACTTTTAACAAAATTATTATGAGCTACGAGTTATCCGATGCGGCTATATCCATGCCTAGTTGTTATCACAGGAGTAATGGCACGTGCTTTTGCTGAATGGACATGTTTATTTGCCAGCAATTTTAAGATGGTGGAGTGACTCATCATTCATATTCCATCCCCTCTGCTAGTGTGCCTCATCCTGCTGTCCCTATAAACAAAACAAGACAAAACATTAAGATGCCAAGAGTTGAATAACCAGCTTTATGTCTTCCTCTCTCTTGCCCTCCCCCCTCCCCCTACCATTCTTGAGCCTTGTATAGCTTTACTGAGTATCTTGCAGCTGCGATTTTGTGGTATCGTTGGACTTCTCATTATCTTGAGCACATTGTTTTTAGTTTTCCTGAATGAATTGCCTTGTTTTGTTTCTTTATGGGCAGCAGCAAGGGGGGGGGGGGTCAAATGGAGACAGGAATGCAGAAGGGATACAGCAATGAGCACCATCACTTCCCCCCTGCTGTGTAAATATTATACATTCAAGAATTTACAGCTGCAAAGCAGCTGGAATTCAATACTTCTCCCCAGCAGATGTTTACTAAGGGAAGCCCTTGAAGGAATAGTAGCACTTAAAGATCTCACACAAGCTCCCCTGGACTGCAGTAGACCTACTATCTCTTGTATGGAGTCATTTCCCTTGGTCAACGAGTCCTCTCCTCTACTGAGTTCCAGGTAGTCAAGTTATACAGAATCCCATCTTCATGAGTTTGTTATGTCTTTATGCAGAGCTTAAGAAAAAAAAGCAAAACAACACTACCTTTTCTCCACCATTCTTTAAAGCAGGACTCAGAACTATTCTTCTCTCCAGATATTAGACTTTATTGACCTCAGAATGTTGTGAAAACCATCTTTGATACAAATGAGAACATGTGCAAACATCTCATATATGCCTAAATCAAAGTCAAGTCCACCCAGTCCACCATCTGAATAGATTCCAGTTGGGAAGGTCATGAGCATTTGATGCTATTCTAGACTTTACAAGAGCTATCCAAGGTGCTGAATCTGTTTGGTGGGGTAGGTTTCAGCATCTTGGATAGATAATTTTAAGAATGGAATAAAACCCAAAGGAGATTCACTGTATTCTTTACATGGAAGCCACCATTGCCCAGGTAGCTCTGGGAGGCTTATAAACAAAACTTGCACAGCTCATACAGGGAAAATTGAAGACCCAGTTGGATGAGATGGTCCCCAGAGAAGAACTAATATCCAGGCTAAAAACGGAGAGATGTGGATTAATATCTAGCTAGGTGATCAGTCACTGTCTTCTAGCCTAGCCTATCAACAAATTTTTTCAGTGTACATAAAAAGGCAGAGGGAGATATATACATAAAAGGAGATACGTTTGAATATATCTCCCTTTATGAGCCAACTAGAGCTTTAAGATCTGCTGGGGATGCCCTGCTCTCGGTCCCACCACCTTCGCAAGTATGACTGGTGGGGAAAAATGACAGGGCCTTCTTAGTGGTGGCCCCTTGGTTGTTGAACTCCCTTCCCAATGAAATAAGACTGACCTCTTTTTCCGGAAAAAGCTATAAACCCGGCTGTGTACACAGGCATTTGGGAAGTAGGGTAATATGGAATTTGACCTCAACCTTGCAATCTGAATAATGCCTATGGGAAAACCAAGAAGTATGGAAATCATGACTGGACTTCTTATGTTTTAATTTGTTTTATAATATTTATATGTTTTAACTGTTTACATGTTTTAACTTTATAATTTAATATGGTATGTTTATTGTTATGTGCATGATGTGGCATTGAATTTTTGCGATAGTTTGTAAGCTGCTCTGAGGTCTCTTCGAGGTGAGAAGGGCAAGGAATAAATATAGTAAATAAATAAATAGCTTGATCCTCATAAAATATAATAAACAAAGCATTAGACCAGAGAAAAATGTTAAAGTCATACTCAATTTTTTCTTCCTCTCCTCACATGAGGCCAGCTGGAATACACTAACTGGGATTCTGGAGTTGTATTAGAAGACCTAGAGGTTCCTAGAGATATGCCATCTTCAGGTATTTGCTAGGTTTTCCAGCTGAATTCTATTGCAATCTCAGGGAATCATACCTAGAGAGGCCATTTTACCCTGGGTAAAGGTAAGTGAAACCACAAATACCACTTTCATGTTGACAGTGGTCTTACTGTTATCCTACACTCCTACACTCCTACACATATCCTACACTCAACTCCCAGGGATCCCAAAGTAGCTAGATCTTCATGTTCTCTCTATGCCTCCCCTACCCATTGGAAAGTGACAGCAGAATGGGGACCTCCCAGGCCTTGAGAGCTGATGGGCCATGGGAGTTTTGTGTGGACATTCAAAATGAGACATACACCTGCGTAGTCTGAACGTACACTTCTTAAGTCACTAACAGGATGCTATATAATACACACACTGTGATGTCCGCTGCTGGATTTCTGCTATGAGCATTGGAAACTACTTGCAAAAATAGTCTATCCTTTTCTGTAGTCACTTGTTGCTTCATATCTAGCTACGTGCCACACGCCACCTGTACTTGCTGGAAAGGTAGCAACACCAACAGCACTTTTGTGACATTCTGTACTGTGTCTTAACCACTGCTTGGGAATTGCTGGAATAGAACAGATGGAATTTTCTCCCCCTATAAAGCCTGCTTTCAAAAATTTTAATTTCCTTTTTTATTGAGGAGGGGGAGAAGATTCTGTACTGAGCATGTTCCAACATTGCTACTTTAATTGCAATGTGAGGACAAAAGTTAATTCAGTAAAATACTCTGGGCTCATGTCCAGATTTCAACAACCTTAACTTTCAGCTTTGGGAAGGGGAAAAAAACATCTTGAGGGGATCCAGGACTACAGAATACCAGAATTAGAGGCTGGAGCTCTTGAACAAAACAAGGTTCTTTCATTAAATGGAAAATAACCATTTGGATTAAAGTTGCCAGTAGCCTTTGGACACAATGTGCTTGTTTAAATAATTGAATAGTTTGGATAAGTCAATTCCATGTATCTTTTCACTCAAAGCAGACTTTTCCTGTACCAAGCCAAGTATATACAAAGGCAAGTGTTGTAGTACCTTGGAATCAAGCTGGTTTGTGGTGGTTTTCAATTCCAAAGGCAAAAGTCTAGCTGGCAGACACAAGATGTGTGTGTAGGGTATGGGAGAAATAAATGAATAGATAATCTACAAAAAAAAATCTCACAAGAACCTGCTTCTTATGGGGGTCAAGGGAGGATTCATAATGATGGTGGAATGAATTTCCCTTTCAAAGGTAATGCAGTCAGAAAGAATGGGCCATTTTAGCAGTTAACCAAATAATGTTTTCTAGTTCCTACCAAAATGTCTTCCCACCACAAACTACTTTGACCTCTTTACAAGCACTGACAAAAAAGGAGTGTTTTCCATAGACAATGAAAGAAAAGCAATGTTTTAGCCTAGCATGCATCTTTCCATAGGTTTTTCCCATGTTCTCTGTGTTATGGTGCAAAGGGAGTGTGAGGGTGCATCTACACTGTAGCATTAATGCAGTTTGGCACCACCTTAACTGCCATGATTCATTGCTGCCGAATCATGGGAGTTGGTGTTTTGCAAGGTCTTTAGCCATCTCTGCCAAGAGTGCTAGTGCCTCATCAAACAACTCCCATGATTTGGTAGCATATTGTTGTATTGTTGTATTGTTTGGGCTTCGGCCTACTGTAAGCCGCATCGAATCCTTTGGGAGATGCTAGCGGGGTACAAATAAAGTAATAATAATAATAATAATAATAATAATAATAATAATAGAGCAAAGTGATCTCAAAGTGCATTCTACTGTGTAGATGCACCCTGCAGCATTAGATTACTCTGGATGTAGTGCTAAACCTTGATTTGATGCTATAAGAGGAGACAGAGGGTCCTTCCAGGTAGGCTCTATATGGCAGGATCTGATCCCAGGTTTTCTGTTTATCCCAGATTATCTGGCAGTGTGGACTCCTATAATCCAGTTAAAGCAAAAACCTGGGATCAAATCCGATGTACAGGGCCTGTCTGGAAGAACATCAGCCTTGTATACTTTCTTCATCCTTCTTGCATGATGAACTGATTTTAACTTTCAGTGCTTATTTTCAAAACATATGCAAACCATCGCTTGCTGGTTCAGGTCCAATGTAAATTTAGCTTCAGATCATAAATTGGCATTACATCTGAATCAAGTCCTTTGTGAACCCAGTTCATGGCCTGCATTCTGATGTTAATCCTAATTAGAGGAGAACTATAAAAATCAGTGGAATTTACTAGGCCTGAGTAACAACGGAAAAATGTGTTTCTAAAATCAATTTGTATTTGGGGGGTTTTTTTGTTTCGATATTTAAAATAATTACAAAATTTTCCTTTTAAAAAGTTCAATATTTACGAAATTTCGTAAATGTGAAAAAAATTACAAAACATTAACGAATCGATTTCCGAAAAAATAACGAATCGATTCGTTAATGGCGGACGCGACCGCGAAATACGCTAAAAAACCTCCAAAAACTTCTGAAGCTTCCCTCTCCCTCTGTTCTTGACTGTTGGTGTGATATTATAATTTTTTTTCACTAATTAAACAAAAAACTTGCCCCAGACATGCGGAAATAATAACGAAACGACCTCAGAACAATAACAAAACGAATACAATAACAAAATACGAAGCATTTACAAAACGTGTTTAAAAATTCGTTTTTTAAAAAAATTGCTCGAGCATGGTTCGTTATCGTTTTGTAATTGAAAAAATTAACGAATTATTAACGAATTACGAATTAACAAAACGAAACCGCCCAGCCCTAGAATTTACCTATGTATTAGTTCACCATTCAACAATTGAGTCAATGATCTACTACAACTGGGATATTTGGCTGTTGAACTGGGATTGAAAGTAGTTATTGGGAGATTTATCAAATATGCTTCCATAATTTTCCTCCCCACCCTGAGCCCATTCTGTTTATTTGAGTTCAACAAAAAAAAAAACATATATATTTTGAGTGCCTTTTTCAAACCACCCACCCTTGATTAAGGCATGTTTATATGCAATTTAGAAATGACCACAATAGTTTTGGTACATGTTAAACATATGTGAATGCTGCTGACGTCATGTGAAAAATGCAAAGATTTCTAATCACATTTGGCTCCACAATCAGTGAGGAAGACATAGAAGTAGGCTTGTATGTACTACACTGGAATGCTCAGGGGAAACTTCTCAAAAACTTTGCATTGTTATTCATCTAAATATAACTTCACCAAACAAAATCCACTTGTTGTTGAATCAACTGTGAGAGCCGTTCAGCAGTGGAACTCTCTGCCCCGGAGTGTGGTAGAGGCTCCTTCTTTGGAAGCTTTTAAACAGGGGCTGGATGGCCATCTGTCAGGGGTGATAATGCAATATTCCTGCTTCTTGGCAGGGGGTTGGACTGGATGGCCCATGAGGTCTCTTCCAACTCTTTGATTCTATGATTCTGTGCAATCTATAAAAGAAAATGCATATAGTAGCAAATCTTCAACATATCTCTAATCCTAACACAGGATCTGTCAGTTACAGCATTTGCTTGGAATCGTGATGCAGCACTAGCTCTTAGCTACACTGTTGTCTCTTAAGAATTAAAGTGACTAGGGAAATTACGAATCTGAATCAGCTGTAATCAATACAATGGAGTCCCACAAAGGACCTGGCAGTCTCTGTCTCGCTTTATCAGATAGATGTATATCACACTAGGGCAGATATTTCAATTATAAACTCCCCAGTCAGTCTGAGAGTTACGGTTACTTTTAAGCAGCTGAACGGTATTATCAGCACCAACCTTTAAGAACCCATTAAAATACTTCTGTCACGCACTTTTTATCGCAAGGTTGCTATAGTTCATAGAAATAGAATTTCATTCTTCTGTTTCTGAAAGGAGTGCAGACCAAAGATAGCAGACAGACAGTAGGAATTAACTCTGCAAAGAGATGAAGAAAAACCCTTTCCAGTCACCTCAATAATTCCCACAACCTTGAACAGACAAAGATGTGATCAGCATCCATTTCATCTTAAGTCTTTAAATATTACTGTTTTGGTGTTTCTGAAAGCGCTCGTAGCTGTGTTATTCTGCTGAATTAAACCCTGGTTCACTTCATTTATTCCCCATTCACCTCAAATTTTATGTAGTGTGTGAAGTGAAAGCATTACCTAAAGAGACAAGGAGTCCCAAAACAATGGGTTTTGAGGACATCAGCAATGGGAAATCTGCACTATTATCCACTCAGCAATTGAAACAAATAGTGCCAAGAGTTCATGTTCCCTTGTCAAACTGCATTCATATGCACAGTCAGTATTGTGCTAATATTCATGGTATTTTTTCATAAGCCATAGTCGGACATTTCATGACAGTGATTTCAGTTAATTATTAGGGGAATTGCCCAAACAATAAGAATAACTCAGCATTGGAATCATCTACTTTGTGGGGCTTTCATTTACTGACATGCAAGTAGTAATTAGATGGCCATTTCACAAAGATGCTGTACAAAAATGGCTAGTAGTTCCAATATCAGCAAGATGGGAAATCCACTCTAGCTTTAGGATAGTTTTCAATGAAGTAATTTAAGGTGCTGAACTTATTTTAGTATCATCTTGGATAGATCATTGAAATCTTGGATTAGATACACTGCCTTACTGACATGGGACCCACCAGCTACCATTGCGTCCTACATTCAAGAGAAGGTTATGCTAGGTGACCTGCATGGGAGAATCATTTCTGACTCTAACATCCCATGATATTCACTGCACCATCCTGTGAAGTGGACCTTTTGCTCATCCAACCTGCTACTACCAAATGTCCAATAAGGCTTTATTTCTTCTTCCTGCCATCACGACAGTGTGGGACTTCTGCTTGTCCCAGAAACACTTTTGTGTGACTTTCTTGTGAGTCTTCACTTCTGACCACTGTCTGTGAAGCACCCTTAGAATGATCTAACTGCTGCCACCTTCTGCAAAAAACCTGTCAAAAATATGTGTGACAATATAATAACAATAATAATATGTGTGACAAAATAATAATAATAATAATAATAATAAGAAGAAGAAGAAGAAGAAGAAGAAGAAGAAGAAGCATTCACATCATCCATTCCTAAGCTGCTGCAAAAGATCGCGCAGACAGACTACAAGCAGAGGCATAACACTGTTGCGCAGATGATTCATTGGAACCTGTGCCACAAATACTATCTGCCTGCAAAAACTAACTGGTGGGATCACAAGCAGGAAAAAGTTACAGAGAATGAACGCACCAAACTCCTCTGGGACTTCTGGATTCAGACAGAGTTTTGGAGCATAATACTCCTGACCTCACAATCGTGTTAAAAAACAAAGTATGGATCGTTGATGTTGCAGTCCCAGGTGACAGCAGGATTGCAGAGAAACAACTGGAAAAGCTGACACGATATGAGGATTTAAAAATCAAACTGCAAAGACTCTGAGTGCAGTGCCTAAAGACCTTGGCCTGCACTTAAATACAACAGGCGCTGACAAAATTACCATCTGCCAGCTGCACAAGGCCACCTTACTGGGATCTGCACACATTATTCGCCGATACATCACACAGTCCTAGACACTTGGGAAGTGTCTGACATGTGATCCAATACAATAGCCAGCAGAGCGTCTGCTGTGGACT